>NC_092872.1:701012217-701312217 GCF_028372415.1 Notamacropus eugenii | reverse complement strand
AGCTGATTTTTTGGACTTTTGTGCCTTCACAGGCTCTAGAACTAGCCTTTTTTAGTTTACAGAAAACTGAGGCCTGACAGAGGAAATGTAGGTAAACACTAATCAAAGCTAGCATCTGAACCCAGAGTCTCTGATCAGCCTCATCTCTCACTATGTCCCACCCATAAGCTTTTTCTCAGACCCGAGGAGTATCCTGACTTTTCCAAGAAGCGTTGTGCCTTCTTATCTCAATCCATTTGCTTTGGGGTCCCTCAGTTCCTCACCACTATTCCTATTCAAAAATCCAGCTCAGGTCCTATTGTTCCCCCCTGAGAAACATTTGCTTTAGCAGCAAGAAAACCTGAGTTCAAATTCAGCCTCAGACACTTTCCAGTTGTGTGACTTTGGGAGTGTCACTTAACCTCTGTTTGCCTCAGTTTCCTTCTCTGTAAAAAGAGGGTTTAATAATAACATTTATTTCACAGAGTTGTTGTAAGGATCAAATGAGATAATATGCACAATATTTTACTTAAATTCTTATTAAAAATAAAAACAGCTTTTTCAGAAAAGAAGATAACATTTCCTTAAAAAAAATAGAAGGAATATTAAGTTAAGAGACTTGTCCAGAGTCATGACTCCAGCCCATGGCAAGTGAATTAAAAGGATCTAGAGGAGGAAGAAAACTTAGAAGTCATCTATGTCAATCCTCCCATTTTAAAGATGAGGAAAATTAGGCCCATAGAGGTTAAGAGGCTTGGCAGAGTCACAGAGGTGGGATCATTATAAATTTAATGGAAGGGACTTTAGAGACCAGCTAGTCCAACCTCGTCCTAGGTTTTATTAATTTTAATTGATTAATTCATCTCACTATAATAGGTTTTAACAGATAATTTATTAATATTTTTATTAATTATCAATTAAATGTATTAATTAAATATTAATTATATTATATTTTATTAGTAAGGTTTTGGGCTTAAATCCAGACCCTTGTGCTTTGAGTACAATGCTCCTTTCAATGTGCCATGCTGCCTTCTTCCCCTGTCTTCCTAGGGCATTTCCTATAGGTACCACTTAGTCTTAACTTTAATGGATTTTAGAGACAATTTAGGTTTGACACTAGAAAACCTGAGTTTAAAATCCAACTTTTCTGTTTGCCACCTGTGCAACTTGAGAAATATAACTAACCTCTCTGGTCTTCAGCTTCCTCTTCTATGAAATAAAGGATGAGACTAGGTACTCTCACATATATTCCAGGACTTGATTATTATGAAAACTACACTGTCCAGTCCTTCATTTTACAGACCCAGACAAAGGAAAATCTTTGTTCAGAACTATTTTGATTTCATGGAACAGTTAGAAATAGACCATATCTTTCTGCATTTCAGTTGAGAAAACTTAAAGATAATTGTAATTGATGGAAGTTCCTGGATTTCAGGTGTGATTGGAGTAGTGGAAAGGGAGCATTGTATGGCAGATGGGGGAATCCTCCATAGAGTCATAAAGAAATAAGGTAAAGTCCAGCCTTTGACATATATAAACTGAGTGACCATGGTTAAGTGACTTAACTTGTCTGTCCCCTAGATAACTGGGAATCACAGATGAGTGAATGATTTGAGCTGATGGAAGGAATTTCCACACCAGAATTTTCCCCACCACAATACTAATGCTAAGTTTAATACAGTAATTGATACAGTAATATTAATTTTATTAATCAATAAAATTAATAAAGCAATATTAACTTTGAAAAATTGACTAGTGACAATATTAAAATATAAGTGAATGGCAGCAGCTAAGTGAATTATCTCATTACACAGTAAGAGACATCAAAAATATGTCTAGAACGTTTTCTCACATTATTAAGAGGCAACATCCGTGTGATTCTAATTAGGCCCTCTTGGTACAGATTAGTATTAGAAACCTCAGTACACTGAAGCAGCAGTGACAGAGGGGAGGAGCAGAAAAATCTGAGCTCATCACATTGGTTCAGCTGCATGAGTGGATAGAGCACAGGACCTGGAGTTAGGAAGACCTGAGTTAAAATCTGACCTCAGATATTTACTGGCTATGTGACCTTAGGCAATTAATGATCTCTCACTTTTTTAAGCCGTAAAATGAGAAATAATAATATTACCCACATTCCAGGGTTATTGTGAAAATAAAATGAGATAGTATTTTTAATTGAGATAGTATTGTGTTTTTCTAGTATTTTTAAATGACATAGTATTGTAAATTGCTTAGCATGGTGTCTGTCACATAGTTTCATTATTGCTGTTAGTCATTTCAGTCATGTCCAATTCTTCACAATCCCATTGACTTTTTTGGCGAAGATATTGAAGTAGTTTGATTTTTCCTTTTACAACATTTTTTACAGATAAGAAAATTGAGGCAAACAGAATTAAGTGACTTGCCCAGTATCACACAGCTGGTAAGTGTCTGAGGCTGGATTTGAACTCAGGAGGATGAATCTCCCTAACTCCAGGCCCAGCCCTCTATCCACTGTGCCACTTTGCTGGCCCTTGTCACATAGTGGACACTATATAAATGCTAATGCTAGCTATCATCTTCATCATCTTCATCATCATCACCATTATCACCACCACCACTGTCATCATCATCATCTGAGTCAAGTTCTTAGAAAGTATTTTCCAAGGATTAACTTTTACTCTTGGAGAAAACCCTCTTTTGGTTGCCACTGAATCCTGGTTTATCCAATCCATGAAGTATTTCTTAGGATTAACATGATCTCCAGTGCTAAGTTTCTACTCAACGATGATGGCCCAGCTCAAATTCTCACCTCCTCCATGAAGTTTTCCTTAATTACCCTAGCCCACAATCATTTCTCCTTCCTATCTGTAACATTCATTCATTCATAATACTTTGCAGAACACTCGAAACTTAAGGTCTATCATTAATCTGGCATCAATTTGTATATATAATATCTTACATGTCTACAGGCAACATATGGAAAGAACACTGTTCTAGAAGTCAAGAGATTTGGATTTTCCATTCTTACCACTAGTAAATGACCTAAGTCATTTCAGCAGATGGAAGCAGGGCAAAAGGGACTCTGGACACAGAAGATGAAATGTACACAAGTGTGGATATGGGAAACATGTCTATAAGATAGTGAACCATCATGCCTGGCTGGTACATAGAGGTGGTGAAGGAGAGATAAGAATGGAAAGGCCTGAGCCCACTTTTCAAGGGTTTTGGTTGGTTGTTGTCCTTTGTTCTTGAAGAGGTCTAAAATGACATTACCATGATAAAATGAAGTTCCAATGTGTACAAAAGTGGCTGATCAGACCAATATGAGCTTGGAATGCTCTACCACAAGTTGGGCACAGATAGTCCGTGTGAACATTTGGGGTGGTTACTCCAAATGTGCGCATTCTATGTTTCCTTTGTGCTGTTTCAATTCTGCTTTGCTCATAGAGCACAGCACCCTTTCTGATGTGGGCATGCCGTGCTGAATGGTCCTGTGCCAGGTCTCTCATGTCACACAATCAAATCCAAAGTTCTTGAGAGAGACTTTGAGAGTGTCCTTGTATCACTTCTTCATGTGATCACCTGCTCCATGAGAGTTCTTCATAAAACAGTCTTTTTGGCAAGTGTGCATTTTGCCTTCAAGCAACATGACCAGCTCATCGGAGTTGTTCTGCCTGAAGCATAGTTTGAATGCTTGGCATTTTAGTTCAAGCAAGGACTTCAATGCCTGGTACCTTATCCTGCCAGGTGATCCTTAGAATCTTCCTAAGACAGTTCAAATGGAAGCGATTCAGTTTCCTGGCATAGTGCTGGTAGACTGTCCATGTTTCCCAGGCATACAACAGTGAGGTCAGCATAATGGCTCTGTAGACCTTCAATTTGGTAGTCAGTCTAATACCTCTTCTCTCCCAAGCTTTTCTTCAGAGCCTCCCAAACACTGAGCTAGCTCTGGCAATGCGTGCATCAACCTCATTGTCAATGTGTATATCCCTGGAAAGTATACTACCAAAGTAAGTGAACTTATCCATAGCATTCAAAACTTTTCCATTTGTTGTAACTGATGGTTTCATGTATGGATAGTGTGGTAGTGGCTGATGGAGCACCTCTGTTTTCTTGATGTTAATTATTAGGTCAAAACTAGCACAGGCAGCAGAGAATTGATCCATACTTTGTTGCATCTCAACTTCAGAGTCTGTATTGAGTGCACAATCATCTGCAAAAAGAAAATCAAGCATCAGCACTCCCTCCAATTTGGTCTTGGTTTATAGCCTTTTCAAATTGAAGAACTTACCATCAGTATGGTGCTTGACCTTGATGCCATGTTCATCCTCACTGAAAGCATTTGACAGCATGGCTGAAAACACCATGCTAAAAAGCATGGGAGCAAGCACACAGTGTTGTTTCACTCTATTGTGAAACTGGGAAGGCACGAAAGTATTGTCTACTATCCAGAACTAGGGCAAACATGCCATCATGAAATTGACGTACAATATTGATGAACTTCTCTGGGCAACAAAATTTTGACATATTTTTCCATAAGCCCTCAAGACTAACAGCATCAAAAGCCTTGGTCAGATCTACAAACATTGTGTACAAACCTCTGTTCTGCTCCTGGCATTTCTCTTGGAGATGTCAGGCAGCAAATACCATATCGACTCTTTCTCAGTCCTTCCTGAAGCCATACTGGCTCTCAGGTGTATGATTATCTTCCAGGTGAAGGATCAGCCTATTAAGGAGGTCTCTAGTAAGAATTTTGCCTTGCAGTGACTGAAAGGAGACCCTCCTGTGATTGTCACAGGACAATCTATTCCCTTTACCTTTATAGAGATGTGCAATGGAGGCATCCTTGAACTCTTTGGGGATAACCTCCTCTTGTCATATAACCTGGAAAATTTCAGTCAGCTTTTGTATGAGCAATGGTCGTCCTACCTTGTAAATCTCAGTTGGAATAGAATCAGCACCAGATGCTTTGCCATGTGAAAGGAGCCTAAAGGCCCTCCAAACCTCTTCTTCAGTTGGAAGTTCAGCTATGGAGGGATTGACTTCAATCTGAGGTAAACAGTCAGTAGTCTCAGCATGAATTGATGATGGTCTGTTGAGAGCACTATGGAAGTGTTCAGCCCATCTCTCTAGGATTATGTCCTTATCACTAATCAATGTGGCTCCACCAGCACTGAGTAGTTGTGATGCATCATAAGATATTGGTCCATAAATAGCTTTAAATACCAGGCTAAGGAGCTTGGTGTTCAGTGGGACCCCTTTGGAAGATTTTATTGGTCAAGACTGACATGGCGTCAGCATAAAGGATGCATTCAAATGAACAATTCCCAAATTATTTATTAAGTTTCCTCTAGGGACTGAGTGTTATAGTGGGTACAAAGACAAAAAAACAGTTCTTGATCCCAAGGAGTTCAAATTCTACTAAGATAATGCCACATGTTTACAGATAAATAAATCTAACATTTGTACAAAGTAAATAAAACATTTTTATTGCTATTGTTGGAGGGGTAGTACTAATAATCAGGGAACATTAGAACAGACCTTTATAAGAGGTCTCACTTGAGATGAATTTTGAGTGCAGCAATCATTTTCCAAGAAGTAGAGGTAAGGATGAAGAAAGATTTGAGGGAGTTCCTGTGTGAAGACTTGAATCTGGAGATGGAATATCATATGCAGAGAAAGTCAGGGTAAGTCAGTTGGAAGAGAAAATTTAGTGTGTGATGGGGAATACAGTGAAATCAACATGGAAATGTAAACTGGAGGCAAACTATAAAGTGCTTTTAATGTCAAAGCAAAGAATTTATATTTCATTCTAGAAGCAATGGAGAGCCATGGGTAGAGGATGGTCAGGCCTGTGCCTGAAAATTAATTGGGCATATTGTATAGTGGAGGGACTGGGTCTAGGGAGACCAGTCAGGACTTTTGTTTATGAGAAGGGTCTAAATAGGGATAGTGGCTATGTGATTGGATGGTGGAAGTATTAGAGATGGAGAAACTAATTACAAGGCTAAACCAAGGCCAGAAGACTCACCTAAAGCATTTTCTTAATGTCTGGATCTAGCCTAGTCAATCCTCTAGAGCTGATCAGATTTATCTACTGTGAAAATCCATTCTAGGGGTATGGCCCTTCATATTGAACTAACTTTCAGCGTGACAAATAAGAAAGAGAACAACTCTACCAGCTCCCCTCCTAAATCAGAGTAATTTTCCCAAGATCTCTGAAAGAGTTCTAACTGCTGCTCTTGTGTTGAAGACAAAAAAAGGGAATTGGCTGAAAGAAGCTGCCATTTTTCTCAAAGACAGTGGAAGGAAGCATATTGACTGTTGTCCAGGATATCCGGAACTTGGCAGATTCCTTTCTCTTCCAGAGCTTGTTCCCCAAAGGTTTGTTTATTTTTCAAAGGCCAGTTCCTCTTGGACAGGTGTCCAGGGAGTAGCAAACTTGATCTGGTTATGGACAAAAATGTCTGCAGAAGAATCCATGTGCTGTGAATTATTGGCGTTCTTCTAATAGGAACTGGGAGTTTCCCAGCAAAAGGTAATAGTCTGTGGATTATTATGTTCTGAGAAGGGCTGGCTCTTTTCTATATTTAGTTATCTTAGAATGTATATTATTTTAGTTCTTGTAGTTGAAGTCTCAAGTTTGGGAGCACTTAAGTAAAGATGGAAAAACCCTGGTAGGGCCAGACTCCTGAAGAACTTTTGGGTTTGGCATGTGTTTTTATCCTGGTAGAAGACCAATAGAGCCATAACAAGGGCAAGGTGACTGGAACCTTGTGTCAGGGTGCCAAAATTTATATGACACTCCAGAACTTGGTGTTCGTTCAACAAGTACAAAATGAAATAAGGGAACAATAGAATGTAGCACCTAGGTAGCAAGAAGCATTTAAGTGAGTGGCACCTCAGCCTAGTCCCTCCCTGCTCCTCACCTTGTCAATGACCTCTCCAGCCACAGCTTTTTGGTTTCCTGGGGTCTTTGATTCACTCTATTCCCCTTCTCCAAGACAATATCCCTGGCTCTGAGGTCTTTCCCCAAAGTATAGCTTCCCCATTTAACTTATTCCATCTTAAAAGTGCCTTTTGCACTGCTTGTACTGAGTATATCTTGTGATACTTGTCCCAGGAGCCAGCTAAGTAGCTAGTTAGTCAGTCGGTCAACAGATATTTATTATTTGCTATATTTGCTATATGCCAGTTATTGTTCTAAGTGCTGGATGTTCAAAGAAAGGCAAAAAAACAGTCCTTTCCTCCAAGGAGATCACATTCTAAGGGGGGAGACAAAAACTCATAAGTAAGTAGGTACATACAAGATATATAAAGATAGATGGAAGGAAGTCTGAAGGGAAGGAAGACTGGGAAAGGCCTCCAACAAAAGAGACGACTAGAATTGAGTCTTTGAAGGAAGCTGGGGCAGAGTTGAAGGTGCAGAGAATTAATAGGCGTGGTGGATGGCCAATACAGGACACAGGCCCCAAAGATGGAAGATAGTGTTCAGGAAGACTGTGTCAACCAGCATAACTGAATGTTACAGTTCCCAGAGAGCAATGAAGTGTAAAAGAAGATGGGAAAGAAAGGAAGAGACCAATTTCTACTCACAACTCACAAGACAAGATACTCCCTGAGGTCATAAGATATGGTTAAAAAAAAAGGACACTGGACATGGATTCAGAAATCTTGAGTTCAAATTCTGGCACCAGTATGACTTTGGCAAGCTCCTTCCCCTTTGGGGACCTCAAAGCTTATCACCTATAAAGTGTGGGGATTGAACTGGATGCTAAGGTCCTGCTATACTACTATTCTGTGATCTTATGAACAGATATTTATACCAGGGAATATCTTAGAAAAGTGTCCTGCCAATAACAAGAACATTGTGAAGACAAATGTGTCTGAAAGATGCAAGAATTCTTATAATGGAGCAGCCAACCATGATTCTAATAGACTGCCTCATGACAACTACTATCCATTTCCAGACCAAGACTTAATGAACTCAGGTGAAGAATGAGACATACGGTTTTGGACAGGGCCAACCTAGGACTTTTTTATTGCTTGACTATTAATGTTTATTACAAGGATTTGTCTATTTTTCTTTTTCTTCTGATGGGAGTGGAAAGGTGGAAGGGAGAGAAAATATTTTTATTTTTATTTTTTAAAATTTATTTATTTAACTTTTAACATTCATTTTCACAAAATTTTGGGTTCCAAATTTTCTCCCCATTTGTCCCCTCCCCCACCCCAAAACACCGAGCATTCTAATTGCCCCTATCACCAATCTGCCCTCTCTTCTATCATCCCTCCCTTCCCTTGTCCCCAACTTCTCTTTTGTCCTGTAGGGCCAGATAACTTTCTATATCCCTTTACCTGTATTTCTTATTTCCTAGTAGCAAGTACAGTACTCAGCAGTTGTTCCTATAACTCTGAGTTTCAACTTCTCTTCATCCCTCCCTCCCCACCCATTCCCTTTGGAAGGCAAGCAATTCAATATAGGCCATGTCTGTGTAGTTTTGCAAATGACTTCCATAATAGTCGTGTTGTGTAAGACTAACTATATTTCCCTCCATCCTATCCTGCCCATTGCTTCTATTCTCTCTTTGGATCCTGTCCCTCCCCAAGAGTGTTGACTTCCAATTGTTCCCTCCTCCCCATGCCCTCCCTTCCATCATCCCCCTCACCCTGCTTATCCCCATCTCTCCCACTTTCCTGTATTGTAAGATAGGTTTTCATACCAAAATGAGTGTGCATTTTATTCCTTCCTTTAGTGGAATACGATGAGAGTAAACTTCATGTTTTTCTCTCACCTCTCCTCTTTTTTCCTCCACTAAAAAGTCTTTTGCTTGCCTCCTTTATGAGAGATAATTTGCCCCATTCCATTTTTCCCTTTCTCCTCCCAATATATTTCTCTCTCATCCCTTAATTTCATTTTTTTAAAGATATGATCCCATCCTATTCAATTCACTCTGTGCTCTCTCTTTCTCTCTCTCTCTCTCTCTCTCTCTGTGTGTGTGTGTGTGTGTGTGTGTGTGTGTAATCCCACCTACTACCCATATACTGAAAAGTTTCAAGAGTTACAAATATTTTCTTTCCATGTACTAATGTAAACAGTTCAACTTTAGTAAGTCCCTTATGACTTCTCTTTGCTGTTCACCTTTTCATGCTTCTCTTCATTCTTGTGTTTGAAAGTCAAATTTTCTTTTCAACTCTGGTCTTTTCATCAAGAATGCTTGAAAGTCCTCGATTTTGTTGAAAGACCATTTTTTCCCCTGAAGTATTATACTCAGTTTTGCTGGGTAGGTGATTCTTGGTTTTAGTCCTAGTTCTTTTGACTTCTGGAATATGATATTCCACACCCTTCAATCCCTTCATGTAGAAGCTGCTAGATCTTGTGTTATCCTGGTTGTATTACCACAATACTTGAATTGTTTCTTTCTAGCTGCCTGCAAAATTTTTTCCTTGACCAGGGAACTCTGGAATTTGGCCACAATGTTCCTAGGAGTTCTCTTTTTGGATCTCTTTCAGGCAGTGATCTGTGGATTCCTTGAATACTTATTTTGCCCTCTGGTTCTAGAATCTCAGGGCAGTTTTCCTTGATAATTTCATGAAAGATGATGTCTAGGCTCTTTTTTTGATCATGGCTTTCAGGTAGTCCCATAATTTTTAAATTGTCTCTCCTGGATCTATTTTCCGGGTCAGTTGTTTTTCCAATGAGATATTTCACATTATCTTCCATTTTTTCATTCTTTTGGTTTTGTTTTGTGATTTCTTGGTTTCTCATAAACTCATTAGCCTCCATCTGTTCCATTCTAATTTTGAAAGAACTATTTTCTTCAGTGAGCTTTTGAACCTCCTTTTCCATTTGGCTAATTCTGCTTTTTAAAGCCTTCTTCTCCTCATTGGCTTTTTGACCCTCTTTTGCCAATTGAGTTAGCCTATTTTTCAAGGTGTTATTTTCTTCAGCATGTTTTTGGGTCTCCTTTAGCATTGTGTTGACCTGCTTTTCATGCTTTTCTTGCATATGTCTCATTTCTCTTCCCAGTTTTTCCTCCACCTCTCTAACTTGATTTTCAAAATCCTTTTTGAGCTGTGCCATGGCCTGAGCCCATTTTGCCTGTTTGGGATACAGAAACCTTGATTTCTATGTCTTTCCCTGATGGTAAGCATTGTTCTTCCTCATCAGAAAGGAAGGGAGGAGATATATGTTCACCAAGAACGTAGTCTTCTGTGGTCTTATTTTTTTTTCCCTTTTCTGGGCATTTTCCCAGTAGGTTATTTGACTTCTGAGTGTCCTCTCCACACCCACCTGGCCTCCAGATCCACCCAGCCAGCACTTGGGGTCTGAGATTCAAATGCTGCTTCCCAGCTTTAGTGCTTTGGCAGGGCAGGGTTGCTATTCAGTGTGAGATTAAGTTCAGGTGCTCGAGTGGGGGCAGGGCCACCACTCGAGGCTCAGTTCCCTCAGGGGGTTTATGCAGAGACCTTCAACAATGGATCTGAGCTCCTGCTTGCTTGGGGAGCCCCATCCGCTGCTGCCTCCGCTGCTGCTTCCCAAGGGGGCCTGAGTTATGGAGGCACCCCACTCTTTTCTCCATGAACTGAAAAGCTCCTCTCACTGACCTTTGCCGCCTGTGGGTGGAGGGACCTGCTTGGCCACTGGAGATTCTATCCCTGAAGCCTGCTCAGATCTGCTCCTCTTGGTGCCTCCTGGCCAAGCCAGGGCTGGGCTCTGCTCCAGGTCCGGTGTGCAAGGGACCTTTTGGGTCAGTTTTTCAGGTCTCTCTGGAACAGAAATCTCTTCTGCTCCATTGTTGTGTGGCTTCTGCTGCTCCTGAATTTGTTGGGAGTTCTTCTTTATAGGTATTTTATGGGCTATGGGTTTGGAACTAGCATATGTGTGTCTTTCTACTCCACCATGTTGGCTCTTCCCCTGAGAAAATATATTTTTACTTGAAAAAAATTAAATTAAATTTTAGAAAATCATGCCAATTTGCTGTCTTGTTCTTTTAGTTCTGAATGGGAGCAGGAGTTTCAAGATGGAGGAGGAGAAGAGCATTAATTCTCAAGGTGAAAGTGCAACAACCCCCTCATTTCTCCAGGTTATTGTTTGGGGTAGATGGGATAAAATGTGGCTGATGACATTTGTAAATACTGGGGAAAAATCAGAAAAATCAGCCAGCATGGTGGGACTGTGGAGGAGCAGGTTTACTCATTTACTTCTAGGAAAATTTTTAGAATCTTTTTAAAGAGCAACATGGCAGGACACAGCAAAAGTTATAAAAGTAATTTTGCCCCCTGACTCAATCATTCTATTGTTGGACGTTATTACCTGAAAATGTGACCAGCAAACAAATAAAAAAGGATTATCTGTTCAAAAATTTTTAAAGCAGCTATTACATATATCTGGAAAGAATGTGAATGTTCATCAATAGGGAAATGGCTAAATAAGTTGTGGTGTATTTATACTATGGAATAGTATAATATAGTTATGGTATAATAGTATAGTATAATATAGTTTATACCAAGTGTGAAAAATACAGAGAAATCTGGAAAAATCTTTTTGAAATAGTGTTAAGTTTAAAAAAAATTCTAGAATGAGAAGAATGGACTCTATACTACTTATGACCATAAAGGAGACAAAACTAAATGAGAATCAATGGATAAAGAACCTTGAGGAGTACTTAGAGTAACAGTAAAATTATTATGATACTTTCAGCATGGAATTAATAATTTAAATGTAAATAGGAACTAAGCAGTTTTGGTTGGTTGGATTGATGTATTCAACGTTAGGTTAAAAAAGAAACAAACATACCAACATATCATCTTGGGCAGACCTGCTTTGTACAGAGTGGACACTAAATGAATGTTGAATGTGTTTAGAATTGAGTTGCTTAATTGAGTAAAAATTGATGTGAAAATGACTATCATTTTGTCTCTTGAGTCTTGGTTATCATGTTTGTAGCACCTACCTCACAAGGCTGTGGAAGGAAAGCATGCTGTAAGTATTTAAACACTGTAAAAATTGGACTTACTAATGAGGACCACTGGAAAGCCACACAGGGTAATAGACAGAAAATCATGGATTCCCACTCAGGTTCCCTGATATCATATCCAGAGCTCCTTCCTTTATACCATGAATCTGACCAACCAATTGGATGCAAGTAGATTCTAATGAACAGGAAATTGAATCAGCAGTTCCTTCTTCGATATAATGTATTAGCATCATCTAATGTGAGGGCTTAAATGGACTGTGAAGAAGATGTAGCTTAAATTCCTTATTTTATGGTGGAGGAAACTGAGGTCCAAAGAAACAAGGTCACACATCTAGTAAATAAGGAATCTGGGACTAGAAACCTAGTATCCTGACTCCCAGTTCAGGGCTTTTCCCACATCTTTAAGTTCCTTCTAATGATAGGAAATTCAGGGGCTGTCACTTAGGAGGATGGGGAGGGGGTGAAAAAGAAGTTAAGAATGGTCCCTAGGTTGGGCCTCTGGGTGATGGAGAGGATGGTATTTTCTTCAATAGTAATAGGAAGTTAGGAAGAAGAGAGGGTTTAGGGGGAAAAATAATGAATTCTGTTTTGGACATGTTGAGTTTAAGATGACTTTGAGACATCCAGTTCGAGATATTTAAAAGGCAAGATGTGAGATTGGAAGTTAGCAGAGAAGTTAGGGTTGGACAAGTAGATCTAAGAGTCATCTTCATCAGATGGTTATTGAAACCATGGGAGCTGATGAGATTACAATAAAAATAGTACAGAAGGAAAAAAAAAAGAGGGACCAGGGCAGAGCCTTGGCGGACACCCATCATTAACCACCTACTATCTCTCTCTATGCATGGCAGGCTCACCCCTTCCTATGGTCAAATTATATATTTGAGAACATCTTATGTGAGTTTTTGTGAGCTCTTTGTATTCAATGATATAATGCAAAATAACCCTTACTTTTTAAAGGAGAGCCTCAATACTTTGAAGAAAAGCAGCCACACACTTCTTCAATACCCTTTGGGTGAACTGAAATTTTGATTCTTTAGAAGTGTGATTCAACACAATATAATATCATAGAAAATCTGGTGTTCGGATTTTAGTAGATGACTAAAATCATAATACTACCTACTCATAGTAGAGTTTCTTCCCCTCCCCCCCAGATATCCTCTACCCCCTCCATCTTGCAGCTAAATTGCTGACCTAGATGGCGGGAGGGGCCCTAGGGGTACATTCCTTCCTGCGGCACTGCAGAGCGACTTTGAGCTGGGAAAAGACAATGACCTTGAGTTATCCCTTGTTATCAGCTCCTCTGTGGGGTGAAAGCTAGAGAGATCTGAAAGAAGAGAGCCAGCAGAGCATAGGGCCAAAGGGGTATCTGGTGAGTGTCACGGACCAAGAGAAGGACAGAAAACAGCTGTCTGAGCAGACTCAGGGGACGGCAGCAGCCACCAGCCCTTTTTTCAGTTTAGAAACCCAGGAGAGCTATTTTAATTCTCAACCCAAATCTGATTCTTTCCACAGATGGGGATAGAAAGAGCCCTGGACTTGTAGTGAGAATGTCCATCACCAGTTAGTTGTGTGAAATTGGGTGAGTCCCTTCCCTTCCCTTCCCTGGGCCTCAACTCTCCATCTGTACAATAAGGACGTTAGACTGGATCATATCCAAGGTCACTCCTGTGTCCATGACGAGGTCAAAGAGCTACATTAGAGACACTCTGTTGAGACTCTGCAGAAAGAGAAGAGGGAAATTGCCCACCAAGTCTTCTAAAATTTGTATTGTTTTATGAATAATAATATTTATTTTAATTATAATTATCAGTAGCAATAATTCATCAAAATCTTGGGTGGGAGGAGGAAGAACTCAAGAGGCTAAGAAAACATGAGGGGACATGAGAGTTGCTTTCAAAGGGCTTGTAGATATAGTCTGATTCTTCCTACTGTCCAGTCTTTTTAAGCTTTATTCTCTACCCCACCTCCCTACCCCATCCATGAGCTCTGCCCTCTTTGCTGTTCCTTGTACAAGATATGGAGAGATTTGAAGGTTTAGATGGTATTTGGAAGGTAAAAAGTACAGTTTTACATAAATATAACTGGTTTCCTTTTTTTAGTCCTATGTATTTTTTTAACTTTAACTTATTTTTTTAACTGACTTTCCCAGACTACCAAAGTGATACCCTGTCAAAGGGCTAAGAACCCCTGATCTAGTCTAAACTCCTGGGTAGCAGAGGAGGAAACAGAAATGAATTCAATTCAATCCAATTCATAAACAATTCAACAGTTAATCAATCAACAGGCATTTGTGCCTGTACCTACTATGTGCCAGGCACTGTGGTAGGCACTGGGGATATAAAGTAAAAAAAAATCTGTCCCTGCCTTCAAGCAGCTTCTATTCTCCTTGAATTGATCAATGAAATTCAGATTGCAAACAGCAGAGATGGCATTCAAACCCAATTCCAATGCCCTTGTTCCATCATATTCTTGTTACTATGGTTTTTCAGAAGCTGTGCCAGTTCTATAGGTTGGTTGAATCAGCAGGGGTATGACCCAATGCTGTTTGCTTGTGGGTCTCCCCAAACCTAACGCTTTGCATCTATTTCAGAGAGAGAGAGAGAGAGAGAGAGAGAGATTCTTTTTTGGTGCCCCCCAGTAGTATCTGGGCAGTGTACTCTTCCAGTAGAGGTGAAAATTGTGTCCCTAAGATGGATAATGCTATCATGCCCCTAAGATTCCATGGTCCATCCCACCCTGAGTTGGTAGATTTTAGTTCAGTTGTGAACATTTGTTCTAAGCAGAGAGGATAATGCAGGCTCCTGGCAGATCTTTCTCATTTGATACAGTCTCCTTTCTTTTAAGGGAAGCATAAGGAAAAAAAAGACTGACCCAACACAAAAAGGCTTGACAAGAATAAAAAGCAGAGGGAGAGAGGGAGGAGAAACTGCACACTTGTATTTCTGGCTTTGACCCAGTAAATATGACCAGATTCACTAATAAGGCAATTCATATTATGGACCTGTGCCTACTTCAAACATAGTCCTCAGAATGCTGAATGTGAGTAATTTTATAACTACTACATTTTGGACAAAGGGCACACTTTTAAAAAGCTCTGTCCCATAAATCTATAGTCTCTGTGCATTCTTGATAGCATGGAAGCCAACTCCCCTGTCAGATAACTGGACATGGTTAATGTTCTTAAGTCTATAGGCTTCAGTTACTATATTATAATTAAGCATTTAACTGGAAAAAGGCAAGGGCTTTTCACACACCCCTCCACTCAAAGAGTTGAGCTGCCTCCTCTGTGCCTTCTATTGGGATCCTCCTACTGTTCTCAGTTAAATGGATGGCTGGAGGATTAGACTTGGAAAAAAAGTAAGAAGTAGGACTGGCATGTGAGTGTTGAAATTGGGTTTTTTTCCCCTGTTTTTGGAAGAATTTTATGACATTGAGGAAATAATCCCTGCTTAGTGGATTTTCTGGAAAGAAAAAGGCTTTGCATTATGAATGATTCAGCCTGCAGCCAGGGAGAGAGCTCTTTTCCTGATTTCTTTTGAGGTTCTAGGTCAAACAATTGCTGGCAACAAGCCCAGAGAGATACGCGGACCATGGTAGCAGTCCTGCAAAGGTGACTTTTACACTTAGCAATTCTATCTCTGTTTCCTTGGATTCAAACAGTAGTGCGACTTTGGGGCAAGGCTTAGGAGGGGGAACTGTTCCCACGGTCATTGCAAGGGTAGGGCAAACAGCTACTTTCCAGAAAGAGGACAAGTAGGTAGGCAGACCTCAAAGGTGACGAAAGATCAGAGTTGAACAGAACCTCAGAGTTCATTTAATCCAATGCACAATGAAACAGGAATTACTTCTAGTATGTCACTGAATTATTGGTCATTCAATTTCCATTAAAAGATCTGAAGTGATGGGCAACCTCCTACCTTTCAAGGTAGTCCATTCGTCCTTTGGAGAGTTCCAATTGTTAGGAAGTTTTTTCCAACATTGAGCCCTAATTTTCTTCTGAAACTTCTATGATAATCCTTCAAATACTTGAAAAGTTACTTTGTTCTTGCATCTTTTCTTCTTTCGGATAAATATGAGTACATGTATGGTACTCCAGATATGGTTTGCCTAGTACAGAGTAGAGAGGGAATGCCACCTCCTTATTCCTGGAGGCATTTATTCTGTTAATGCACTCCAAGATTCTATTAGCTTTCTTGGTGATTGCAGTACACTGATAATGCAAATTGTTATTTAAATGCTAGCGATTGTCATCATCATCATCATCACCATCATCACCATCATTACCATCGTCATTACAATCATCACCACCACCACTACTATTGCCACCACCATCATCATCAGTAGCAATAGCCAGTATTTATATAGAGCTTCAAGGTTTGCAAAGGACTTTACAAATATTATTTTATTTGATCCTTGCAACAACCATAGGGGACAGGCACTATTATTAACTTCATTTTATAGTTGAGGGAATTGATGCAAGCAGGCATTAAGGGACTTACCCAGAGTTACACGACTAGTAAGTGCATGAGGCAGGATTTGAACTCAGGTATTCCTCACTTCAACTCCAGTGCTCTATCCTTTTTGATAGTAATGGTGGTAGTAATAGTAGTAGTAGTAGTAGCAGCAGTAGCAATAGTAGCAGCAGCAATAGTAGTAATAGCAATAGTAACAGCAGCAGTAGTAGTAATTGTAGTAGTAGTAATAGTAGTGGTAGCAGTAGTGGTAGTAATCTTAGCAGCAGCAGCAATAGTAGGAGTAGGAGTAGGAGTAGCATAGCAGCAGTTGTAGTAGAAGTAGTAGCAGCAACAGCTGTTTATAGTATACTACATTATAGTAGCCCCAGACTTTTTTCATCTATTCTGCTATTTAATTATTGTCTCCCTTGTATTCTACTTTTGGAACTGATTGTTTGAACCCATGTGTTATACTTTACATTTATCCACACTGAAATTATGTAATTAGATTTAGTACAATGTTTTGTGCTGTCAAGATCTTGACTCGCTCATCTGGTTTGTTACCTATGTTTCTCAGCTTTGTGTCATTTGCAAATGTATGCCATCTATTCCTTTATCTAAGTCATCAATGAAAATGTTTCTCAGCAAAGGTCCAAGTACAGATGACTAGGATGTTTTACTGTTGACCTTCGGCCAAGATGACATCAAACCATAATCAACAAATCTGCAGGCATTTGTGAGATGCCTACTTTGTGTAGGCTCTGGAAATAAATACAAAGAATAAAGCAATTTCTGCTTGAAATGAGTTTACATCCTAATGGGGAAGACAATAAATATAGATATAATTATATACAGAATAAATGTAAATAGAATAAACATTAAATAAATGTAAATAATTAAATATGATTTAGTTTGGGATAAAAACCTATAGTAGATGGGTAATTGAGGAAGGCTTCATGCAGAAGGTAATGATTTAGTTGCATCTTGAAGGAAGAGAAAGATTCTATGAAGTAAAAAGAGGAGCTAAGTGGAATTGAGCATGGGAAATGAGAATGAAAAGGTATGGAGACACATAGTACATGAGGAAGAGAGAGAAGGATGGTAGTATGACTAGATCATAGAATGTGGAAGGGGGAGTAATGTTCAGTGAGGCTAGAAATAAAGGTTGTACATAGACTCTTCGAGTCTGCATACTCAACCAGCACTCAAAATTTCACTCATGAGTTTTCCATCATTCCTGACTGACTTGCCCTGTAGAATTTAATCCCATGGGTTCTTACCTATTATTCTTAACTTAGGGTCAATTGGGGTCCTGGGGCAGATTACAGGGGGTTGTGAACTTGGATAAGAAAAAAAGCAATCACATTTGTTTCTACCTACCTCTAACTGAAATTTAGCATACCCTTCAATTATTTAAAAATATTACTCTGAGGAGTCCATAGGCTTCACCTATGGGTGACAAAGAGGTGCATAATATAAAAATGTTAAGAATAATTGGTCTAAACCCTTTGAAATCTGCTTGCCTCAACTCCATCTAACTATATTATCATTGTCTCTACCCATCAATCTTTTATACAAGAATAGTATGAGATATTTCTAAAATCTGAATAAACCATGTCTGCAATATTCCCCAAATCTACCATGTAGGTAACTCTTCAGAAAAGGAATTAAGTTTAGTATAGGATAACATATTCTTGATGAAGCAAGCCATTTTCTTTCCTAGATGTTCACTAGTCATTTGACATGAAGCAGTTAGGTGACACAGAGGATAGTGTGCTGTGTCTGAAGATGAGTTCAAATTTGACCTCAGACACTACCTGTTTAACTCTGGGCAAGTCACTTAACTTCTGTTTGCCTCAATTTCCTCAACTGCAAAGTAGGGATAATAATAGGATAATAAAAATAACTGCCTCACAGGGTTGTTGTAATTATCAGATATCTGTAAATCATTTAGCACAGTGCCTGGTACCTAGAGGGCACAGAGATAGTTTAAGGAATAACCATGAAAAGTCAAAAAAAAAAGCTAAACAATATAATGAAAAAAAATACAAGAAAATTACCCAGAATTTCTGAATGTAGAAAATAAAGTCCAAGTTGAAAGAATCTACAGATCACCATTTTTGGTCAGGGGCAGGGGAGGATAAGGGAGAGGAAGGGATGAAGGGAGAGGATGGGATTAGAGAGAAAGAGAGAGAAAGAGAGAGAGAGAGAGAGAGAGAGGGAGGAGAGAGAGAAAGAGAGAGAGAACCCTATGCTGAAAATTCTAAAACACATAGTGACTGAATCTAATAATTTAAATGGCAAATAATAAATCACGTAAGCAACCAGGGGAAAGACTTTAAACATATAAAGGAAAGGAGATTCAAATAACACAAAACTATTCTGTATCCACTATAAACTGCAGAAGAGAATGGAATATGTTCCAAAGAGCAAAGGGAGTTCAAGATGTATTCTAAAGTGACATCCCTGAAAACTCAAGCTTAATCAATTAAAAAAGAAAATAGACATTAAAAAGAGAATTTGAAGCATTTCCAGAAAGGAAACAAGTCCTGGACAAACTATTTTCTTTGTAAACACCCCAGACAACAGAAGTATAAGAAAACTTGCAGCAACCAAGGAAAGCAACAAAATAACAACAAAGAGATGATTAAGAGATTACTTTCTGAAAGCACACAAAGAAAAAAGGGTGAAAGCAAAAATCAAAGAGATGATGGAAAAACAGGCTGGAAATATCATGGATTAAACCTCATAACATCTGGCAACACCAACAGGTGACTCATTTTTCTGGGACTAAATTGCAAAATCAGAGAGTATATAAAAGGAGATGGGGACAAAGAAAGTAGAGGAGAATATGTAATATATTCTAATGAAGTGAAAGGCTAATGATGAAGGGGCAGTGACTCCTGTAGTATCCCAGGAAGGAGAGCCTACAGAAAAGTGAAGGGACAAAGGGCGTGATTGAAACAAGGGAAAAGAAAGGGAAAATAATAGTTTCAGGGTGGGTGGGATGTGTCACTAATGAATGCTTCCAGGGAAGAGATAGTTTAGGGAGATGCGGACCTTACAATGGGCATAATTTTGGGGGGTTTGGTGCTTAGAGAGTTATCTCATCCTGCATCAGGAGATGGGGAGTCAAGGATCCTGGGGGGCCACTGATACCCAGAAGTATGGAAAGGAATGGAATCAGGAAGGAGATTCATGGCAAATGGGAGGAGGGGGAGAATGATCATAGGGAAGGCAAAGGTTACTAATGAAATGAACAATCAAGAACATAGGAAAATTCTTGTTATGGGACAATATCTTTTTCTATCATCTGCAGAAATAGGTATTTCTAAGAATAAGCCACAGCAGAGAAGGGGTATCGGGGGCAATTATCTACAAGTTAGTAACCTAGAATCTGTTTAGAAGAAGGAAATCCAAATCGGTACCAGAGAAACTTTAATTCTATGAGGAATGTAAAGACTGAAGGATTAAATAACTAGAGGGCCCATAAATCAAAGAATCAAGATTTAGAATAGGCAGAAAGGGACAATAAATATTGAAGAGAAAGAGGGATAGAAATTTTTCCTAGAAAAAAATGTCATGGAAAATGAGATATTAAACAAAATAATGAATAAAACAAGTTGACAGCAGCTAGGTGATGTAGTAGAGAGCTGGGCCTAGAGTCAGAAAGTTTCATCTTCCTATATTTAAATCTGTTCTCAAATACTGGCTGTGGGACCCTGGGCAAGTCACTCAACTCTGCCTCAGTTCCCTCCTGTATCAAATGAGCTGGAAAAGAAAATGGCAAAACACTTCCTTATTTCTGCCAATAAAACTCCAAATGGGGTCACCAAGAGTTGGAAACAACTGAAAATGACTCAAAAAAAAAAAAAAGTTGAAGGAGAGGAAAGGAAGGAGGATTTTACTTGACCATTTAATTTAGAGGAAAAAAACAGGGAAAGAATTAAATAGCTAGCCAGAAGGGGAAACAAATGAAACTAAGTTAAGTCAAACTCCAAAACTAGGGAAAGAGATAACAAATGGAGGCAGTTAAGGCTTGAGGGTGAGGGGAAGAAAGACAGTAGAAATAAGGTTGCCTCAAGGTAGATTAAACTAAAATATTGAAGAGATAAAGTTTTGTGTTTACAGAGTAATTCTATAAAGGAGAGAAATCCCAAATGAGGATTTTCCCAGGTATCAAAGTCAAATTTTCTAGACCAGTGGCATCCAACTCAAATGGGTATGCATTGATTTAGAAAGACATTATTAAGATTAGATTATCAATGAGCTAATTGACAAATATCTTTTAACATAAGTATTAACATTATGTTTTATTGCATTTTTATTTGTTTTGTTAAATATTTCCCAATTACATTTTAATCTGATTCAGCTGCACCTGGGAGTGTTGTAGACTGTATGGTTGCCACCTCTGTCTAAAACTAGAGTTGGAAGACTGTTCTCTTTCCTTTTTAGAACATTAAACATCAGACCTCCTCTAGGCCTACAGGACCTCTCCCTTTGCTTCAAGATCATTCAGATGTCATTGTCAATGTCTCCTCAGTTACATATTACCAGCTTGAGAATGTCATTCATTTGAACCAGGTCCATTGGCACCTAGGGACCCTTTAACTATCTCCTTAATAGAAGGAGATCTGGGTATCAAATCCTTGATAAATATAGTCATTTCCAGTGTAAAGGTCACTATCCAAGTTTAGTAGGGGAAAAAAAGCAAAAAATAAGTATTAACTGTTAGGCCTTTTATTTGTTATAAATTATCACTGTCCCACCTTCTCTTCTTTTTTGTCTAGTTTTTCTCGACAACCTCTGCTCATCATGAGCTTCAGTCAATTAGTCAGTCAACAGGCATTTATTAAGCATTTATTCCTGACATTTTTGCAACATTGTACTTACATTCATTGCTACCTTCTACTGCTTCCAAATTCTGTATGTATGTATATAAATATTTAAAATATATATGGCAAATATATGTGAATATATACATATATTTAAAGATCTAAGTTGCTTGAAATAAGAGTCAGATAAATCCTATATTTTTTTCTTCATCACAATTGTTTCCCTTCATGTAATATTGGATTCCAACCATTCATTATTAATTGCCTGTTGAACATCTCCATCTAGATCTCCCATGAGTATTTCCAGTTCAATATGTTTAAAATATAATTTATTCAATCTTTCTCCAAACGCATACTTCCTCCAAGTTTTGTCCCTAGAATTCAATCTATTAATTTTCTATTTTTCCATGGGATCTTACCAATTCTTCCTCTGGACCCTTTGAAATTTGAAATCCCCAAATCTAGGGTAATGTGAGATTATGCAGTACCTGATTTTCTTCTCTTTCTCTATCATAGACTCTAGGAAGGAGACGTCACTCCTCCTCCACCAACGATGTTCCTATCCCAATACTTCCAGCTTCTGTGGGAGGTTGTGAAAGAAAAAGTGGGAAAAGACAGAAGAAATTAAGCAGAATCAAGAGAAAGAAACTTCAGAGGTGATTTTCAGGGGGTTGGATTTTTGAAGGAAGCCCGTATTTGAATTTAGGAGAGGAGAACTTGATGACAAAATGGAGAACGGTGTGAACTGAAGGAAGAGAAGGGATCAATCTGAAGAAGAAAAAGCCTAAGGAAATAAAGAGTTCTCAATGAGAAGAAAAAGGAGAAAGTAGTTTACAAGAAAGGTCAGTAAGAAAAGGTAATTGGTAAGTAAAACAAATTGTCTAAAATAAGAATTTATTGAAAAAAAGTCAGTCAGTGGATGAAAATTTAATATTCACCTACTATATACTAGGTATTTTTCTAAGTGCTGGAGATAGAAAGGCAAAAACCAGTTCCTGCTGTCAAGAAACTCACAGTCTAATCAGGAAGACAAGGTGAAGACAGTTATGTTTAAACAAGACATATACGGGATAAAAGAGAGGTAATCAAAAGGGGAAAATAAATTGAGCATTGCTGTTAATGTTAAGATTCACCACTGTGGAAATATCAAGAAGGCGATTAGGATGTGAGAGGTGGAAATACCCCTAAGTACTTTTTTTTAATGCTGAGAAATCCCAATCAGTAAGGAAAGTAAAGAGAATTTGCACACACACACCCCTTTGTCATATGCAATGTTTTATTCTCAGTTCACTCATTATCTAAAAAAAAAATTATTTTATTTTTTCCAATTACATGTAAAGATAGTTCTCAACATCCACTTTTATAAGATTTTGAGTTCCAAATTTTCCCCCACTCTCCCATTCCCCCTTCCCAAGATGGCATGCAATCTGATATTATCTATACATGTGCAATCATATTTAACATATTTCACATTAGTCATGTTGTGAAAGAAGAATAAGCACAAAAGGGAAAAAACACGAGAAAGAAGAAATAAAAAAAAATTAAAATAGTATGCTTCAATCTTCACTCAGACTCCATAGTTCTTTCTCTGGATGTGGCTGGCATTTTCCATCATGAATCTTTTGGAATTGTCTTGGATCATTGCATTGGCTGAGAAGAGTAAAGTCTATCAAAGTTAGTCATCCCACAATGTGGCTCTTACTGTGTACAATGTTCTCCTGGTTCAGTTCAGTTCTCTCAGCATCAGTTCATGTAAGTTTTTCCAGTTATCATTTTTTTTTAATTAGAAGATCATAGTATCAGAGGATTTAGTGATTATCTAGTATAACACACTAACCTCACAGATGAGGAAACTGAGTCCCAGGAAAGAAAAATGACTTACCTAGGGTCACATAGAAGGTATCAAATGACTAAGCTGGGATTCAAACTCAATTATTCTGACTCCAAATTCAATATTCTTCCCATTATAGCATAGGAAATAACAAAACTGAGATTTGAACTCAGGTTCAATACTCTACCCTTTCAACACATGTTCTTCACTGATCATAATCTCAGGTTCAGGAAGCACTTATGCTTCCAAAAACAATTGTACCAATGGTACTAAATATGGTACCAGTGTTCAAAGTCTTATGGTATTGTAGAGTAGAAATGAGAAAACCAGTCCAAAATATGTCATTTCCTAACTGTGGGACCCTAGATAAATCACTTCACATCCGTTGGTCCAAAGGAACCTCAGATTCCTTATATATAAAGAAGATGGATGCACTAGACTTCAAAGTGCCTTCCACCTCTAACGCAATGATTTTAATGAAGTAGATGATCTCCAGTATCCCTTCTGGCTCTAACTGGTCACTAACTGACCTTTTAATCTTGAACAAATTGCTTCCCTTTTCTGGGCTTCAGTTTCGCCATCTATAAAAATCAAAGAGTCACACCAGGGAAAGGGTAATTCTTTTCTAGCTCCAAAGTTCTTTGATTTTGGATTCAAAATTTGTACATAGAGATCAAAATAGACTTTGTTTTCTTTTTTGGATAGGAGTGAATTTTTAAAGACTTGGATAGGATTTAAAGCTAGAAGGAATCTTACATGCTACCAAGTTCCCTCATTTTACAGATGAGGAAACTGAGGCAGACAGAGCTTAAGTGACTTGCTCAGTGTCACACAGCTAGTAAGTGTCTGAGTTAAGGATTTAAACTCAGTTCTTCCTGACTCCAAGTCACCTTCCCTATACATCACACTCTCCTGCCTTCTGGAAGGTCTGCTATCCCATAGCAGTAATAGGTGTAACTATTGGTGGAAATGAGTCAGGTTAAATCTTCCCCAGAGATGGCTGCCCTTAAAAGAAAATTTACAGGTCATAGAAGACTCTGTTAGTACCCCGAAGGCTAAACACTCAGGGAGCAATGAATCCCTCATTAGTCCAGAACTGGAGTTGGGTTCATGGCTTACCTGCCCATTCGGAGGGAATGGGAGCATGTCTGTTTCTCTTTACTCTCCAATTATCCTCCATGACCACACAACGGGCTGGCTGGAGCAGCCTTTGCCTCGCTAGTTGTAATTATCCAGCATTCCTTTAACAGATCATTATAAACACAGAGAGTTCACTGGCTTTGGTTTTTCGCTCTGCTAACGTGCTTACTCTTTCCCCAGGACTTCCTGTTTGGCACATGACTATCCTTCCCAAGTCACAGTTCCATCATGGTATTTCATCTGGCCATTCTGATATGTCATAGTCAATCTTAATTGGTAGAGGAGTCAGCAAGCAACATCAGGCCTATTAAAATTCCACTTCTGTGCTTGTGATTTTCATTCGTTTTCTCACACTCTGCATGCCCTCTCCTTCCAAAGAATCAGAGCGACTCCTCCCATCAGATGGGTGCATATGCAGAGCTATAACTGGAGTTTTGCCCCAGGGTACCACATTTAGTGGGTGATGAATTTAGAAAGCACCAAATATACAAGCCAGTGTCAATACTTATAGCTAATCATAGCACTTCTGCAGCTCAGAAACGGAGAGTTTAGCCCTGGATTAATACGAATGGTAAGAGTGGGATGGTGCCACTTGGTGAGTGGGGTTGAATTTCCCAGCCTGCCCTGCTTCCCAGAAATCCTCTTTTTTCCCCTCCAACTAAATGTGCCATTTTCCCCAGGAATGGTTTGTGGTACTTTCCTGGGCTGCAGACCATCCCAGCCACAAATCTGCACATGAGACTGTGTGCAGTCTCTTTTTTAGACTCTTTCTGATTGGTCCTGTCTTTAGGGGTCACTCACATATGGGAGATCTCCTATCTAGGGAGGATTAATGCCTGACTACTGGAAATTGTCAGGCAGGAGATTTTAGCAGAAGTAGATTGATTCTTTGGGCGAGCTAAGTTGCATAGTGGATAGTATGTATGGCCTGGAATCAGGATGACCTGAGTTCAAATCTGGCCTCAGACACTTAATAGCTGTGTGACCCTGGGTAAGTCATTCAACCCTGTTTGACTCAGTTTTATCATCTGTAAAATGAGCTAGAGAAGAAAATGGTAAACCCCTCCAGCATCTTTACGAAGAAAATCCCAAATTGGGTCATGAAGAGTTGGATGTGACTGAAAGGACTCAACACAAAAAAACGATTGATTTTTGAGTAAGAGGTTTTGGGAGGGGGATCAGTGAATAGGTCCTAAGCTACAGGAAAGCCTCTTTCTAAAGAGAACTCATCGCATTCTAGACCCCCAAACACCTGTGAGAAGTAACGTTCTGGCATTTGTTTAAAAACCAACTCTCCAAAAATGCATGACACAAATTTGAATTTAATCAGGAATTATTAACATTTTTGTTATCATAATCATAAATTTTATTATTAAACAAAATAATACATTGAACCTTATTTGTAGCACTTGTCAATTTTCAAGGTGTAAATGATCACAGCGAAAATTTAACAACAAAATAGAACAATCATCTCTTAACAGTTAGTATAAGCTGGCTCCATCACATCCCTGCCTGATGTGGATTCTGTTCCTGGACCTCTTAGTGGTACCATCTCCTGATATTATTTTTGTTTGGTTTGGTTTTACATTAAAAAAAATTAATGACCATTTTATTTTTCTCTTCCTTCCCCTTCTACTTCCCCCACTGAGAAAAAAGATTAAAAAAACAGAACAAAGCCTCTGCAAAATTATGTAAAGTTAAGCAAATTAAATTCCCATGTTGGGCAAGTAAAAAATTTTGTGTCCTATTTCATCTTTAATTCATTTCTTCTCTGTCCGGTAGTCTTCATCATCAGTTCTCTTGAGTCTTTTTTGGTCAACACATTGATCAGTTCTAAAGCCCTTCATAGTTGTTCATTTTTACAATGAATTTTTACAATTTCCTGTAGAAATTGTTCTTCCTAGTCTGTTTTCCAGTCTGCATTAGTTCATACAGTTTTTCTTATTTTTCTCTGAAACCATCCCCTTTGTCATGCCTTATATCACGATAACATTGTTTCATTCCTATGTTATAATTTGTTTAATTGCTTCCCAGTTGTTGGGCAATCCTCCCTTGATGTCCAGTTCTTTGCCAACACAAAAAAATAAATACTTGTGCATATATGGATCCTTTCCTCGTTTCTTTGATCTCTTTGAGGATATACTATATTCCGTCATTCTTCAGCTAATAGGCACTCCCTCGTTTCCTGGTTTTTAGTCATCACAAAAAGAGCTCATTAAATGTTTTTATCCACAAATGAATCCTTTTCTTCTTATTGTATCTTTTTTGGGTATAGGCCTAGTACTAGTGGTATGGTTGGGTCAAAGCTTATACCCAGTTTAGTAACTTTTTGAGTATTTTTCCCAATTGTCTTCCAGGAAGACTGAAACAATTCACAATCTCACCAACAGTGCCTGTTCTCCTGCAGACCTTCCAATACTTATCATTTTTTCTTTTCTTTTTTTTTAAAATAACCTTTGCAAGGAGGATGGATGGAAAGTAGAACATCAGAGGAGCTCTCATTTGCATTTCTCTAATTATTAGTGGGGCAGCTAGGTGGCAAAATGGATGAAGTGCTACCAGGCCTGGAGTCAGAAAGACTCCTTTTCCTGAGTTCAAATACAGTCTCCAACATTTATTAGCTGTACAATCCTGGGCAAGTCACCTAACCCAGTTTACCTCAGTTTTCTCATCTATAAAATGAGCTGGAGAAGAAAATTGAAAATCATTCTAGTATCTCTGCCAAGAAAGCTCCAAATGGGATCACAAAGAGTCAGACATGACTGAAAAAATGACTAAAGAAAATTTTTAGTGATTTGGAGTTCTTCCTATGAAAACTACCTGTTCAAAACTACTTGATCATGTTCAATTGAGACATGGCTCTCATTATTATAAATTTGAAATCTATTTCTTATATGTCTTTCTAAAGGAGATATTTATCAGAAAAACTGGCAGAAAAGATTTTTTTCTTCAGTTTGCTGTTTTTCTTCTAATTTTCGCTGCATCTCCTGACCTTTCAAAGTTCCCAAGGTCATGGCCCTCTCCAAATCTCCTTTACCTAAAACAGGAAGAATGGAGACAAAGTGGCAAAGTACAGAGTCACATGTTGGCCTTGAATGGGGAGGGCCTGAGGACCCTCCCCTTTGTAGCATTGTCTCTTCTCTCTCAGGAATGCAGCCAGGCAGGAAGGAGGCAGAGGTCGTCCTGCTTGCCTCCCCTTTCCCCTATTCCAATGTTTCTTTAATTCTTAGTAGTTATTCTTTGAGACCTTCCATTATTATTGGCCTACCCTATCTGCCATCCAGTTCTGCATTTCATTTAGGAGGGGCACCTCTTAATCTGTACCAGGCCTCTCTTAAACACACAACAAAGGCATTTCCAGTTCTTCTTCTTTTTTCCATTCTTATCTAAACTGAAAATGATGAATGTTGGAGGGACTTTGGGAAAACAGGTACATTGATGTACTGTGATTGGTGGACCCATGAATGAACACAACCATTCTGGAAAGCTATTTGGAATTATATACAAATAGTTAACTGTTTTTTTCTTTGTTACAAGGAACCCTTCACAAAGTGGGAGTCATTTGCAAATATTTGCAATGTTAAAAACAAAACACATCAATAAAATGTTTAAAAAAGGAAAAAAAAGAAAATTTGAAAAGAAAAAGAAAAGTGAGAAGGTTGGAGGGGACAGATTGTGAAAAGCTTTCAATATCAAGTAGATTTTATATTTGATACTTGAGGTGGTAAGAAGTCACTGTAGTTCATTGAATGGGGATGTGGGGGTGAGGGGGTTTCATATGTGACATACTTAGACCTTAGGAAAATCAATCAGACCACTATATCTACACTATTCTGATCTACTAGCTTAGTTGTATGTCAATAAAAGTGGGGAGACAGAATTGTTCCATGTGTGAGTTTTGTTTCTTTAACTAGCCTGTAACCTCCCTAAGGGCAAACTCCATGCCATATTCTTTGGGAGGAGTGGTTCGTACAAAATGCCTTGTATAGTGCTGGGAATGCAATAAATATTTATTGATTAATGTAAGTTGGTTAGCTTAGTAAAGTTATTCTTTTCCCCATATTATTTCTTGGGTCATCCTACACACACTGGTAATAAATTTATATGTATAAGTCTTCACTATTTTTATGGGCTTATAATAAAGTTTTGACACATGGAAAATAAAGAATGAAGAAAGATTGGAATAATGGATCTAATCTAAGAAACACATGATCAAAAAAGATTGACTTGACCACTCAACCAGAATTACTTTTATTTGCATTTCTCTGTGGTGAAAGCAAGGGACGCAAGATGGAATACCCCTCTAGATATTTCTCAAAGAGAAAATGAGGAAGGCCCCCAGCTTGGTGAGTGGGCCCTCTTTGGGGCAAACTTACTGGAGAACATGTACAAGAGCCCTATAGGATGAGCAGGAATGGGTTATGATCTGTATCATGGGATATGCATGGATGGGTTATGATTGTTTCCATGGGAAGGTGTACCCATATTAAAAGATCACAGAGTTATTTGAGTAGTTGAATATTTAAAACATTTTAGTCATATACAACTCTTCATGACCCCTTTTGAGGTTTTCTTGGCAAAGATACTGGAGCGGTCTGCAATTTTCTTCTCCCCCTCATTTTACAGAGGAGGAAACTGAGGCAAAGAAGGTTAAATGACTTGTCTAGGGTCACACAGCTGGTAAATGTCTGAGGCCAGATTTGAATTCACTCTTTCTGATTCCAGGCCTAGCACTCTAGCTACTGTACCGCATAGCTGCTTTATTAATAATAATGCTTACAAAGCACTTTCCTCGCAAAAACCCCAGGAAAGTAGCATGATTAATAATAATTTATAAATATATTTATAAATAATAATACAAATAATAAACATATTTCCTATATGATTTATTAATATTTAATAAAATATACATTAAATATAATAATTATAAATATACTATATGTTGTATTATAAATATATAAATATAAATGATAAAACAAGTAAATTATCCTTAATTTACAAATGAGGGTATTGGGCCCAGAGGGGAAGTGACTTTTCCACAGTCTTATGGTCTCCTGACTCTCACAAGCTGGGTGACCTTGGGCAAGTCCCATAGCTTCTAGAGGTCAGATAGATTCTTTGCTTCAAGCAGCTACTTCATGCAGGACAATCAGTTTATTTTACCTTTTAAAATTAATTAATTTATTTTTAGTTTTTAATATTCATTTCCACAAGATTTTGAGTTCCAAATTTTCTCTCCATCTCTCCCCTCCCCCCACCCAAGACACCCTTCGTTCCGATTACCCTTTCCCCCAATCTGCCTTTCTTTCCCTTATCCCCACTGTCTCTCTTTTCTTGTAGGGCAACATAGCTTTCTATACCCCGTTACCTGTATTTCTTACAGTTGCATGCAAAAACAATTCTCAACATTTGTTTCTAAAACTTTGAGTTCAAACTTCTCTCCCTTCCTCCCTCCCCACTCATCCCCATTAAGAAGGCAAACAATTCAATATAAGCTATATATGTGTAGTTATGCAAAAGACTTTCATAATGGTCATTTTGTGAAAGACTAACTATATTTCCCTCCATTCTATCCTACCCCCCATTTATTCTATTCTCTCTTTTGACCTTGTCCCTCTCCGAAAGTGTTTATTTCTAATTACCCCCTCCTCCCATTTGTCCTCCCTTCTATCATCCCCCCATACACTAGTTCTCTCCTTCTCCCTTACTTTCCTGTAGTGTAAGATAGATTTTCATTTCAAATTGAGTGTGCATGTTATTCCCTACTTAAGCCAAATGTCATGAGAGTAAGCTTCACTTTTTCCCTCTCACCTCCTCCTTTTTCCCCTCCATTGGAAAAGCTTTTTCTTGCCTCTTTTATGAGAGATAATTTGCCACATTCCATTTTTCTCTTTCTCCTCCCAATATATTCCTCTCTCACCCCTTAATTTTATTTTTTTAGATACCATCCCTTCCTATTCAACTCACCCTGAGCCCTCTGTCTATATGTGTATAATCCCTCCAACTACCCAAATACTGAGAAAAGTCTGAAGAGTTATAAATATTGTCTTTCCATGTAGGAATGTAAACAGGTCAAATTTAGTAAGTCCCTTATGATTTCTCTTTCCTGTTTATCTTTTCATGTTTCTCTTGATTCTTGTGTTTGAAAGTCAAATTTTCTATTCAGCTCTGGTCTTTTCATCAAAAATGCTTGAAAGTTCTCTATTTGATTGAATGAATATTTTTCCTCTGAAGTATTATTCTCAGTTTTGCTGGGTAGGTGATCCTTGGTTTTAATCCTTCTTCCTTTGATTTCTGGAATATCATATTCCAAACTCTTCAGTCCCTTAATCTAGAAGCTGTTAGATCTTGTGTTATCCTGATTATATTTCCACAATACTCGCATCTTTCTTTCTGGCAGCTTGCAATATTTTCTCCTTGACCTGGGAACTCTGGAATTTGACTACCATATTCCTAGAAGTTTTTCTTTTCAGATATCTTTCAGGAAGTGATTGGTGGATTCTTTCAATATTTATTTTACCCTCTGGGTCTAGAATATCAGGGCAGTTTTCCTTGATAATTTCATGAAAGATGATGTCTAGGCTCTTTTTTTTGCTCATGACTTTCAGGTAGTCCCTTAATTTTTAAATTGTCTCTCCTGAATCTATTTTCCAGGTCAGTCATTTTTCCAATGAGATATTTCACATTGTCTTCTAGTTTTTCATTCTTTTGGTTTTGCTTTGTAATTTTTTGGTTTCTTATAAAGTCATTAGCTTCCATTTGCTCCATTCTAATTTTTAAAGAACTATTTTCTTCAGTAAGTTTTTGAACCTCCTTTTTCATTTGGCTAATTCTGCTTTTTAAAGCATTCTTCTCCTCATTGGCTTTTTGGATCTCTTTTGCATTTTGGGTTAGTCTATTTTTGAGGTGTTATTTTCTTCAGCATTTTTGGGGTCTCCTTTAGCAAGCTGTTGACCTGCTTTTCATGATTTTCTTGCATCTCTCTCATTTCTCTTCCCAATTTTTCCTCCACCTCTCTTAATTGATTTTCAAAATCTTTTTTGAGCTTTTCCATGGCCTGAGACCATTGCCTATTTATATTGGAGGTTTTGGATGTAGAAGCCTTGACTTTTATGACTTCCTTTGATGGTATGCTTTATGCTTCCTCATCTGAAAGGATGGAGGAAAATACCTGTTCACCAAGAAAGTAACCTTCTATAGTCTTATTTTTTCTCTTTTTTACGGCATTTCTCCAGCCAGTTACTTGATTTTTGAGTCCTTTGTCAAATAAGAGGTATACTCTGAAAACTTGTAAGTTCTCAGTTCCTCTAAGGTGGCACAACCAAGTGTACTGTGCTCTTGTCTGAGAACAACCACAAGCTTTTCTGCCCAGAATCTGTGAGTAGAGTTCCCTCTCCACAGCAGCCACCAGCTCCACTAGGCCAGTGCTCCTTCTCACCCCAGGACTGCCATTCAAGGTTGAGATCCAGATCAGCACCTTGATTTCCCCAGGGTCTTTGGGCCAAGGGCTCCAAATGGGAACACTGCTACTATTACTTTCACCACCTTGGGGCTGGGGTAAGGCTGGACCCTGCTCCCTTCTCCCCCAGGTGAAAGAGCTTTCTTACTCTCCTGTGATGCTGTCTTTGGTGTTTATGAGTTGAGAAATCTGGGAACTGCAGCTACTACCCATGATTCTGCACCATGAAGCTTGCTCTAGTCCTGTTCCAGCTATGTGGTGTGGCCAAGTCTGGGCTGCACTTCGCTCTGAGACAGATGCAATAGACTTTTCCAGTTGGCCTTCCAGGCTATCTTGAACTGGAAATCTCTTTCACTCTGTCATTTTGTGGCTTCTGCTACTCTAGAATTTGTTTAGAGTAATTTTTTACAGGTATTTTTTGAGCTTTGGGGGTAGAACTGACTATCATTTTAAAAGGAACTGTTTCTTCTGTTAGACAATATTAGTTCATTACAAGTGTAGGAATGGGAATTTTGGGTTTCTTTCTAATGCTGAGGAAGTGACAAAAAAGTAGAATGTGGAGGTTCTCAACTGAAGGTCATAGAACATAAGAACTAGAAAGAACCTTGGAAATCAATTTCCCCTCATTCTTCAGATGAGAAAGAAAATGAGGTCCAGAGTTGGGGAAGCAACTCATTTAGTCACTTTATGAGTTAGAGTAGAACAAAGACCAGAAGGATCAAATCCACTATCTATCAGGAAATCCAGGTGATGTCTCTCTGGGCAAAGCAAGGGAAAGATGATTGGAGTAAATCAGCCTGGTGGAGTAGATATCTGAAAGGTGCCCTCAAAACAAATAGAGAATTGTATTGCTTCCTCCCTTGGTTCTCATATCTACGTGTCCACTTCTAACCTCTCTGCTGATCTCCACTAGCTCATCTCTAACTGTTTAGTGGACATTTTGAACAAGATGTCCTGTAGTCATCTTTAACTCAACACATCCAAAACTAAACTCATTATATTTCCTCCCCAAACCCTTCTTTCTTCTTAACATACTTATTACTGTTGAGGGTACCACTATCTTTCCAGTTAACCAGACTTGAAACCTATGTGTCCTCCTTTCCACTATTTCTCATCGCCCAGAGCCAATCTGTTGGCAAGGCCTATTGATTTTACCTCCATAGTATCTTTCCCTTCTCTCTTCTGATTCTAGCACCCTGGTGCAAGCTCTCATCACTTAATTTGTGGACTGTTGCAATAGATTGCTGGTTTATCAGCTAGTCACAAGTCTCTCCTCACTCTGGTGCATCCTCAGCTAGCTAAGCAATGTTCCTAACATACTGGTCTACTATGTTCCTCCATAAACTCCAGTGACTCTTTATCATGTCCAGAATCAAATATAAAATTGCTGTTTACCATTCAAAGTTCTTTGTAATCTGTCCTCCACCCCCCTTGCCTTTCCAGTTTTTTTATAGCTTACTCTGCCTTTCCCCTCCCGCTTCTACTCCTTATTATCCATTGATACCAGCATCCTTGGGTGCTGGAACAAAATGCTCCATCTACGTGTGTGGCATATAGTAGAAGTTAAAAAAATAATTCTTAATGACTACTTTCCTTCACTCCTTCCTCAACACCTGACCCTTGCCAACTACATTCCATACACATGTATGACCTTACTCTTTATACCTCAAATATACAAGATTTGGCTGTCTGACACTCCTTTTTTTCCCAGATCATAGCAGCCCCAAACATACTCAGCCCTTGGATTGAGGAGTAATTTCAGATACAATCACAAATATTCTCAGAGATCCATACCACACTTAGACATTTGAGGCATCGTGGTATAATGGAAAAAAACAGTGTAGTGGACTTAGAGATAGCAGATCTGGGTTCAAATTCAGGCTCAGATACTATCTGTGTGATCTCTATGCCTCAATTTCTCCATTTGTAAAATGAGAGGATTGATCTTGATGGCTTGTAAGCTCTAAATCTATGACCTTATAATTAGCATCCAATCTTACCTCAGAAACTCTCTATCTCTGTAACCCTAGGCTAGTCATTTAATCTTTCTGAAGGTTAGTTTTTCTAGTGTGTAAGATGGGAATAATAAATAATATTTATTGCAGGGAAAGTGCTTTGTAAATTTTAAAATACTCAAGAAATGGAAGGTATTTTTTATTCCCCTTGGATTTTCTTTCTTACTGGGGTTAAAAAGGGAAACACAAATATCTCATCATAAGGGCCACTTTGCTTTCAACAGTTTAAGGGCTAGGTTTTGGGTCCAAATGGAAAGAAGATGCTTTCCTCCCTTCCCCCTCCCTGCTCCCTGAATAAGAATCAGTCTGGCTGACTCAAAGAGTAAGAGCTCCAGAGAAAAATCACCATGAATCTTCTTGAGTTTTCACCATCATCTTTTCTTATATTTCTTTTTCCACATGATGTGAATTTAATGAACTATCTAGGTTCTTGAGGATTTCAGAGTTCTTGAATTAAGTCTGTAAACTCAACCCCAAACATTTTGTCCTTTCATTGGCTTAGAACTTTGGCCTAGAAGCAGCATGCTCTACTGGCCTGGACGTCCAAGGTCCTGAGATCTAGTCCTGATTCTGCCATGAATTCACTAAGTGACCTTGAGTGAACCCTCCCTTCTCAAGGTTCCAGTTTTTCTCCACTACAAGAAAGAGGGGGGCAGAGCTAGGTTCAATTCATTTGACAAAATACCAAATTTTAATAAAACACGGTCTCTGCCCTCATGGAGCTTAACATTTACTAGGAGGAGAAGTCACAAAGGAAGATAATTCAGATACAAAATGTATATGTATGACCTTGGACAATCTCACTAAAATCTCAGTTTCCTTCTCTGCCAAACCTGGAAAATGGACTAGATCAATGGTTCTTAGCATTTTTTGTGTTCACTGAAATATTTTTAATCAGCAACAAAAAATTGTGTTATGAGCTCCCAGGGTGATTTAATTTACCACTCACAATATTCTTTTAGATTTATCTATTAAGTAATTAGAGTATTAAAATGGGAACATTCCCCCACAAAACATCCAAATTAAGATTTTAATTTGTATTTAATTTTTATTTTTATTTATATAATAAAATATGTATTTTTAAGCATAAACCTCTTGACGAACATTGTGAGGGATTGAAAATGACTAAATAGCAGCCATTGGACCAGATGATCTTTATGGGCCCTTTGAAATCTAAAATGCCACAATAACAATAGCTCACATTTATATAGGACTTTAACATGTGTAAAGCATGTTGTATGAACTATCTCTCATCTGGGATTCACAAGAATCCTGCTATTATTATCTATATTTTACAGATGAAGAAAGTGAGACTAAAAAAAGGTTAAATGTCTTTCTCAGAGTCTCACAACTTGAGTCTTCCTTAGAGAAAATTCAAATTTAAGTCTTCCTGATTGTAGGTCCAGGACTCTACCCACTAAGCTACAAGTTGACTTTTGATAAATGTGTTAGAGAAGCATGAGATCTAGAGGGGGAAAGTTGTGATGGAGGGGCAGGGGGAAGCAAAGATATCCTATTCTAGGAATCTTCCTCCTAAAGACCCACATTGTATATGACAGAAAATAATCTTCTCAGATCTTGGGCATTTAACAAATGTTTCCCTAATGCAGTCAAGGTAAGATCACAAGATTTTAGAATTAGAATGCACTTTAGAGTTCATCCCATTCACTTCCTTCTTTTGGTAGAGGAGGAGAGTGAAGTTCAATGAGGTTGATATACATTTATGAAGCTTCCGGTCTGTACTAGTCAGTGTGCTGGGTGCTGGAAGTGCAAAGAAGAAAATAACAATCACATGTTACGTTAGATGATATTGGGGACTTTTTTCAGTAAACAGTGTTGGAGGACTTGTGGAAAGTCAAGCTTTCTAAGTCACTGTTGGTATTGTTGTCATTGAGTACAACCATTCTGGAAAGCAATTTGTAATAGTAAAAGTAAAATGGCTAGAATATCTATATACCCCCTGACCCAGAGACCACTGTTAGGAATATACACCAAGAAGGTCACTGAGAAAAAGTAAGTCCTCATATACACCAAATCTTTATAGCAGCCCTTTATTTTGGTAGCAAAAACTTGGAACAAAGTAGATGTTCATCAGTTGAGGAATAGCTAAAATATTCATGGTCCATGAATATAGTGCAATATGATTGTTCCATAAAACGATGACCATGATGTGTATTGAGAAACATGGACAGACTTACATGAACTGATGCAGAATTGTTGGCATGTCCCCCCTATCAGACTGTGAGCTGCTTGAGAGGAGGAACTGGTTGGTTTATCTGTTTTCTTTCATTTCTTTATATCTCTTGGGCTTAGCACAGTGCTTGGAAGGTGATAGGTTTGATTCCTGATGACTGAATGACTGCTTGGAAGCATGCTTTGTACAAATGAGTCATTGAATCACCCCAGATTCCAATGAAACAATGAGGCAGCCAAAGGTGACTCAGGCCTTTTGGAAGACACCAGGAGTTCTAGTTAGCCAGCTAATTGAGAAAAGTTCTTCCCAACCACATAGACAACTAGAATCAGTGACAAAATGTTCATACCTGCTCCTCAGCCTCTCCAATTCATTTCCCTTATATGTCAACATGATTCTCCTGCAAGCATGCTTCCCAAATTCTCCATAAGGGGAAGCTATATCAGCTGAGCAAGCTGCATATGCCAGATTCCCATGGCATACTCCCCAGATTTAAAAATTTTACTGTCCTAGGTAAATGGGATGGGAGACGGGAAGGAAGGGAAGTGCATTCTGAATACATTATTCATGTTCCCCAATCTGGAACAGTCCTCTGGATTCTCAGAGGAGACGTATTTTCACTAGTTTTTTCCAATACCGCACTGGAATCAGTCTCAGGATAGTCAATACAGTCGAGCCTTACTCATGAACAAGCCAACATCATAGTTGTGCCCAAACACAAAATCTCTTAAGACTCAACAAAATAAGAATATTTCACAATATTTCCCCAAGGTCATTGCTTGCTTAATCTGGAAAAGCCTTTCTGCACCCAAGAGCAAAGAAAATGGACTGCCTGTTTTGGAATGAAACCTGGTCTTTACAGAACTTTCCAGACCATGTGGACCTCTTCCTCAAGAGATTGATGACCTGGGGTTGACCAGGTGTCATCCCCTCACTCTCAGATGAGAAACCCCATCGACTTGGCTTGGTGCCTACTGACTGATCTGGGTCTCAGGCAGAGATGGGACCTGCAATCCGACCACTCCTGCTCTGGACTCACATTCAGCAAGCAATTTAATCTCTGGGAAACTCCTAAAGAAAGAAAGAAATGAAGTTACAATAATCAAAATAATTATCTTTATTATGTTGCGTAAGGATGTTGTTATTTGACATTCTTATAGGAGAGAAAAATAATAGATATAGAAGTACATACAAATAAATGTAAAGAGAATGAAAACAAAGCATAATGAATAATAACTATAGTTGTTGCTATTATTAATTATTAGTATGTTCTTTCAGGAGAGACAACTAGCACAAAAAGAAATGCACACAGAATAAAAATAAAGGTAATAAATACAAAGTATTATAGTTAATAGGGGCAGCTAGGTAGCACAATGGATAGAATGTGGGTCCTGGAGTCAGGAATACTCTTCTTCCTGAGTTTAAATCCAGCCTCAGACACTTGCTAGCTGTGTGACCCTGGGCACATCACTTAACCCTCTTTGCCTCAATTTCCTCATCTGTAAAATGAGCTGGAGAAAGAAATGGCAAATCACTCTAGTGTGTTTGCCAAGAAAGCCCCAAATAGGGTCATTAAGAGTTGGACACGACTGAACAGCATAATAGATAATAACTATATTATGCTGATTATAGTCTTACGGGAGATACAATCAGCAGAAGTAGAAATACATACAGAATAAATACAAAGACAACAAAAACCAAATAGTTGAGGACAGCAGAGTGGAAATGTCTGGGCAGACAAAGAGTTCATTTCAGCATCAACCATTTGTGATGACTTGGGGCAGGACACACGAGTCAAATAAAGGGAATTGCAAAGTTTGACATTCAATGAAAGTCTATCATCACCGTCATTAATTATTACCATTGTTATTACTGCTGGAGGAGCTTTTAAAAATCATAGAATCCTATGAATATTGGAATTGAGAGCTGGTAAGGATTTGGGGATCAGCTAGTTGACACATGAAGAAATCCTGGCCCCTAGAGGACAAGTGACTTTTTCGGGGTCATACAGTCAGACCCATAGTGGGGATTCCCAACTTCAGCAAGTAAGGCCTCCAAATCTCCTCCCGCCACCATACACCCTCGTAAGATGAGCCAAGAAGAAGATGGCCAGAGACCCCAAAGGAGCAGAACTGGTGCTTCCCTACTTGTGTGCTCATTCTAGGGACAGCCATAAAAGATGACTTGGCAAAAGGCAAGCAATAAATTAAATTACTTAGTGCATACGTACACTGTGCAATCAAAAACATTGTCTTGGAGACCAAGAGCAATATCCTTTCCAACTCTGGGGTGGATTTCAAGGAACAGTAAGGCAGGCTGCACTTGATCTGGACTTTAATCAGCCAGTAATCACTTTGCTCCATCCTTCCCCTTTCCCAATGTCTTCTGGCTTCTCTTGCCCCCTATACACACTCATCCCCAGAAGGACCATGCACATCCATGCAGAAACCCCAGTGCCAGCAAGCTGCTTGGAAAACTTGCTAATCTTGCCCGCTTGCCTTGCTGGGAGAACAGTTCAAACAGCATTCTGTCTCCAGACCACAAGTTTATGGATCTCAGAAGTTGCATTTGCTCAGGCCAGGCTGAGAGCCTGGCGGACACTTCAGGAGACATTTTTCTCTGTCAGGCAACAGAAAGCAGTACAAAGAGCCCAGATGTTAGGCTTCATAGACTAGGCCTCTAATTAAAACAGTGGAAAATTAGATAACTTCACAAATTCATCACTGCTGCCACTGGCTGTCAAAAACAAGAAAAAAATAGAAAAACTGTAGAGTCTGCCACCCATCTTTTGTTTATATGGCTAACTGGTGTCTCCAGTGACCATGTTTTACCATGTCCATGAATATAGTTTTATTCACTTTTTTGATATCCCAGCTAGCTATAAAGATTTTTATTAAATGGGGAACAAACCGAGAGACAGAGAACTTACTAATACAATTATTTTCATATGAGTAACAGAGGAGGCAGCTGTAACATTGCAGTCAGGACGCTGGGTTGGTCTTTCGGAGTTACAGGATTAAAATATAGGGCCATGGATTTAGAGCTACAATACACTTTAGAGACCATCTACTCCAATTATCTCATTTTACAAGAAAGGAACCTGAGGTCCAAGGAGATGAAAAGTCTTTCCCACAGTCACACAGGTGGTAAGTAGGCAGAACTGTTATGGGAATACTAGTGTTCTAACTAACCAGTTCAGCCTTTTACTAGTTATATGACCTTGGGATGGTCAATTTATTTTTTCAATTGAGTCAATTCATCTAAAAGTTGAAATTCCCTTATATGGACATGTCAAGCTATTTTTATTTTCTTTGTATTTCCAGTGCTTAGTACAGTGTCTGATATATAGTAAGTGTTTAATAAATATTTTTGGTTAAGTATCTATAAAATGTTCATAATAGAAATCAAGATGGAAAGGCCCTATATATAACAAAATAGTAATACTTTTTGTGCTAGCAAAGAAATAGCCAAAAAGTGAATATCCACAGAATGGGGAATGACTAAGCCTACTGTGGTATAGCAGTGTAATGGAATTTCACTATGCTTTAAAAACAATGAAGACGAAGATTTTTGAGAAACATGGGGAGTCTTAGGTGAACATGCAGATTGAAGCAAGGAGAATAAGGGAAATAATACATAACAATGATCAAAACAAGGTGAATGGAAAAAAATTAAAAATGAGCCTGAATGACCAAATGTAGTTCTGGAGAAGATTTGAGACAATACACTTCCTTCCTCTCTTTGCAAAGGTGTGTGTGTGGGGGGGGCGGGGGGGGGAGGTTGCCTGCTATGGGTGTGGAATATCGTATATATTATCAGATATGGTTGGTGTGCTGTCTGGTGTTGTTGAACTGTATTTTTTTCTACTCTTTTTCAATATCTTTGTTTTAAGTAAAGCATGGCTGGGGAGGAGAAGTGCTACACTAAGAAATGAAGGTAATATAAAGGCAAAAGATAGCTATAAAATAATGCTAACTTAGCACAAAACAATACTATTGTGCTGCACAACTCAGCAAACATGAGGAGTTAAGAGAAACCTGAGATGATTTATATGAACTGACATAGTTTCATGTAAGCAGAGAACCAAGAGAAAATGACTACAATTATAGAAATGAAAAGTATGCTAACAAGAAGCTGAACTTGGATTATTTATAATAATTAATCATGGTCCCAACTTTAAATGTATGATCCTCTGGACAGAGGGAGATAGGGAATTATAGGAGTTAAATGCTGTAACTGCTTTTGTTGATCAGTTTTATCTAATTATTTTTCATTTTTTCAGGGAAAGGTTTAATGGCTAGTGGATATAGAAGAAAATAAATGTGATGGAACCCCTCCCCCTCAAATTCATCATAATATTAGGAAGAAATAGTATACAACAAAATAAAATAAAATGTTCAAAATGATGCTTGTAGTAATTACTTCCAAAGATTATTGTGAAGGAAGCTCTTTTTAAAGAAATGTGAGTTATTTTATAATCTTTGAATCTTAGGGTTTTTTTTTCATCTGTAAAATGATGGGCTTGGATTAGATGTCCTTTCCAGCTCTGGGAGGTCAATTCAGGGTCATAGAGTTAGGGCTAGCGTCCAGCTCTCCTAACTTTCAGTCCAAATGTTTTCTCTTTTATACTACAGTAATCCTGTATCTTAGCTTAAGAAATGACTCTGACATGTACTGAATATATGTGAGCTTGGGTTGTTCCTTATCTTCTATAGGTCTCAATTTCTTCATCTATCAAATGAGGAGAATGGAGTGCATGGGCTGCAGTGTCTCAGTGAATTTGTATCCACTACATCAAGGAAGAAAAACAACATGGAGTCACAGTGTGTCTTTGGAAATTGACCTCTTGTCATACTGTTTCAGGGTGGAATTGCTGATATGACCCAGCTTGCTCAGGACTCAGGCAGAGATTCAGCATGTTTCTGAAGCTGACCACTGGCTCTGACCTGAAATTTTTATTATGTCCTGAAAACCATTGGCCTGGCTTCATTCCTAAACCTCTGAGCAATAAAAGCAATATGGCTACATGTCAAGTGGTCAAGTAACCATCAACTCATTTTTTTTCTCAGAGTCAGAAGAAAAGGAGAAAACAAGTCAGTCCTATGGTCCTTCTGTCCCAGGACTCTCACCTCCAATGGGTAAGGGGATATAATCAGTGAGAGTAGGTTTTCCTACCACAATATTAACCTTCAAAGATCAGAGGTCTCCAATACCTCATTCCTTGGGACTCAGGTTCATAATAGGTTATTATCTAACCCTTTCTTAAAGGGACATTTACTGTCTGTGACTGAATCAGGCCTGCCAGGCCTAGAGGCCTGAGGGCTACCCGAGTCTTACCTTACCTATCGCAGGTCTTCGGCTGGCCAAACCGGATAAACGTATGAGAGAAGAGACTTTCCAGAGTCGAACGAGGGTTAGGCTTTATTCAGGGTCTTGGTTACATGTGCAGGGGGAACTCTTGATTAGGAGAGAGAGAAATCTCCCAAGGAGGCAAAGATCTTACAGTAAGAGAATGAAAGCAGAAGTGGAAGTGGGGAGAGAGGGGAGAGGGGCCTTCTGTCCTGTAAGGGCCTCTCAGCGCTAAGAGTCTTCAGGCTTTCCTGACCCTACTTAAGCTCTCCGGCTGCATAGTTTGCACCTGAATACCGTGCCTGTTAGATAACAATAGATGTGCTCAGATCTGGGCCAATCTCGAGGGCGGGGATGCTCTCTCCCAGCACTTTTCTCACGGGAAGAGGCGGAAATGCACGAGATAGTCTGGTCTCACACCTCAATTCCCTGCTGTTCCCTGGGGGGCCTCATGAGAACTCTAAGGTTTAGAAGTCCTTACCTTTACCCGCCCGAGACTGTCCACATGGAACTGAGCTTACACCCCCAACACAGGCCATTATAAAAAATAACAATACTATTCAGATTACTCCTCGGAGAGTGATTTGGCCAATTTAATTCCTGGAGAAATGCTTTATAAAGTTAGACAAAATAATAGCAATATTGGTGTGGAAGAAAAAAATTCAAGTGTACCAAGGAATATCAAGGAAAAAATAAAAAGAGGTGGGTCTTGGCATAAGCTGATCTCAAATTGTACTACAAAGAAACACTAAAAACTGTCTGGCACTGGATAAAAATGGAGAATAGACCAGATAAGCAAAACATACAAACAAATAAACATAGCAGCTTAGCGTTAAATAAATTCAAGAATTCAAATATTGGGGAAGGAGCTCTTTAACAGAAACTTTGGAAAAAAAGTGGAAAGGCCATCTGGTGAAAAAAAAATGAACTCAGTTGGACACAGCACAGCATGGAGACCTAGAGTTTGATGACAGGAGTTCAAATCCTCCCTTTGTTTATTTCTTGTATGACCTTGTCAAGTCACTTCCTCGGAGGAGAGGGGGGGAGTTAAGGAAAGATATTCGGCTGACTCAGGAGATAATGAGCTCCCTTTCACTTGAGCCCACCTCAGCACAGGCTGGATGCCCTCATCAGGGACACTGTAAAGAGGACACCTTGTTCAGATGCAGTGTGGGCTAGATAGTTTCTATGGGACCTTTCAACCCCAAGCTTCTGTGGATTGGAAGAGGATTGGAAGAGGATGAGTCCTAGACAATAGGAAGGTGGTGACATGGGGAGGAAGGGAAAGGTGAGCAGAAGAGGACCTGGAGAGGGCCTAGGGCAGAGGTCGTGAGGCTGAGCCAAGGCATTACTCAGCCTTGGATGAGTTATGGGGGAAATCAGTTTTGGCCCCTGAAAGGACCTCAAACATATCAAAGCCTCAAAACTAACATGAGAAGAGTTTTTAGTACAAATTGAATTAAAAAGACATTACCTCCAAATAAAACCCAAACCTTATCTTGAAAAATGTTATATATTAGACAAGGAAGGAGATATCCCTAATGATCTGTATTCAAACACTTTAAGAATTTTAATAACACGATTTTGTTGGATTTTTTTTAAAAAACCATGGAGAAGTGGAAAAAGGGTTGGTTTTGGAGTCCAGAAGCTCTAGATTCAAGTCCAGAATCTAAGCATATCAGAAATGTGATGTTGGGCAAGCTGCTTATTGTCTTTGTGCCCTGAGACAACTTTCTAAGGGTAAAAGTTAGAGACAAGTTGCAGATTTGTGTTGGCAGGAAGTTTCCTTATCAGGACTTTCTCATTTCTGTGAAGTCACAGGTCTGTGTCCTTCCCATCTCTTCCCCAACTCAATACATACTGCCCTTAATTGAATCTACCACTTACACTACCTGTGTGACCTGAGGCAAGTCATTCAACCTCACTGAGCCTTAGTTTCCCCAATTGTAAAATGAGAATACTAATGGGGCATAGACTTAGAGATGGAAGGGATGCTGCATGTCATATAGTTCTCCCTCACTAATTTTGCAGATGAAGAAACTGAGGCTATTAGGGTAAGCTACCTTATCCTTCATCACACCTGCAGTCAATGGCAGAGCCAAATCTTAAACCCATGTCTTCCTACTTGAAATCCAGCACTCTCTCCAATGCACCACTGCCCTTCTGAAGTAACCTGATCAAGAGACTCAAATGAGATGAATGTAAAGTGATTTGTATCATTTAAAGTACCATATACATACCAGTTATCATCACTATCTGCAAGAATACATTAAATGAAATGACATTATGGGGGTGTGAATAGTGGAAAGGGGAGGTAATTCCATGGGAACAATAAAAGTCCCTAAGGTCCCAAAGTCATGTTGAACTGTTTGTTGATTTATAAGGTATTAAGGAGGTTGAAAAGCCAACAGGATCTCCCAGCAGCCAGGAAGCCAGACACAGAACATGCTCTCTGCCATCTCTGTACCACAGATGATTTATTCACAAGTTTTTCAGGAGTAACAGTTTATTCAAATTTGATATCTTTTAAATGCACTGGAAGAGCTCACTTACTGAAAGGAATTCATATGGTAAATCTTTTCTAGGGGACAATTATTTTACAAAGTGAATAATCATCTATTTACTTCATTTATTGTGAAATGGAATTCTCATTTATTTGTTTAAAATAAAATGTACCTGCCTTTAGAAACAAACAGGTTTTTAATGGATAACCAGAAGGGCTTTGAAATGTAGGGGTGAGATTTGAATTACTACCCTCACCCACCTTGATGTAGTGATAGAATCTTGTCACAGAAGACAGAGGTGTTAATGTAATAAAAGGTGTTAACACTTGGTGATCCCTTTATGAAGTGTGAACACCTTTCTGGGATGGAATTAAAGGGAGCATAGTCATTGAAGAGGAAAAAATATTGACCATGCTCCAGCGATTTTAAATTGATAAGTTCTGGAGACAGTCAGGCAGTCCCACTGGGGAAGAACTCAGCTTTTTTGAAACTCTCTTTTCTTCTCTTTACTTTACTTTACTCTCATTGGCCACATCCTTTAGCAGCAGAGCTACTTGCCCAAAAAGAGACGTGATATCTGGCATTTGTAGAATCAATTTGAGACAGTTCAAGCTGTAGTGAGAAGGAAGAGATACACACTCCAGACAGGCATGGATGGATACAGACAGGCAGTTATTTAAAGGAGGATGTAATTTCAAGGAGCAGGACCTCTGGCAGCAGAAAAGAGAGCTGGCTATAGACTCACTAAGAGCTCCCAATCTGGAGCTGGACTAAAGAGAGGACTACTTGAGGAGAAAAAGGACATGAGGGGTTTGGTGAGTACAGAGTGGAGTCATATGAATAGATCAAAGGGGATGGATGTAAGAGATCTTACATAGAATTGACAAAATTTGACCAAAAAATCAATATACCAGTCACACTCTTTGTCCCAGAGAACCGATTGCTGACCATGTACCACAAGGAGTTCAAAAATAGAAAAGTCCTCCGTGTACTTAACTATTCATAGAAATCCTTTTGGGAGGAGAAAAAAAGTGGAAAAAAATGAGTGAAGAATGGTCAAACACAATGTGATATATAGCTATAATGGAGTCTTATTGTCCTATAAGAAATAGTGACTAAGAATGTTTCAGAACAACATGGGAAGATTTGTCTGAATAGATACAAGAGTATCAGAACAGAAGGAAGAAAACAAAGTACACAATAATGACAATGATAAAAATGAAAAAGTACTAAAACTATGCTTGTGTAATTGTAACAACCAAACTTAGTCCTGGAAAAGAGATGAGTGAATGTCCCTCTCTCATTTTATGGGGAGTAGGAATGTGGTTGGAGGGAATACTATCAGTGCAACATGTTGTGTATACCTGTTTATACCTAGTCACAGTTTTTTTTTTAATTGCTTTTCTTTGTTATAAGGAAAAACTTACTTGGTAGTAAGGATGGCTATATCCAGATATGTCTGTGGTGTTAAAAAAAGGACTAATTTTTTAAAAAAAGATATGTACATGTGGTTGTAATGAGTAAAATACACATTATTTTAAAATCATTAACTCTAAACTGATTTTTTATTGTCATTTATTTTCAATTCAACAATTCTATTTAATCAGTGTTTATTTAGTGCTAAGTATCGTGGAATCAACAAAAAAGAATAGTTACCTTCAATGATCTTACTACAACATGAAAATGTAGTGGGATTTTTTTTTAATTGTAAAAGGATTCTCATCTTCAAAGAACTTCTGGACCAAGGAGTCATCTAATCTAGCTAAGCATCTTTCCAGATCAAAACCATAAAATTATGATATATTCAATTCAATAAACCAACATTTATTAAATTCTTACTGTAAAACTACTGCTAAGTGATTATGAAGACAAAAATAAAACAGTTCCTGACCTCAGGGAGCTTACTCTCTACTTGCGGCATGTGATACATACAGAATAAGTAAATACAAGAAAAAATACCACATAATTTTTAGATGAAATTAGGAACAACTGGGTATTGGGAAAAGTGTCAGAGGCGCAGAGGACAGAATGACATGTAGACAGAACTGCAAGGAAGCCCACTAGGTTGGCTGGAATGTATACAGTGTGAAGGTCAGTTATGGGAACCAGACTATACAGGGTTTTAAATGTCAAACAAAGGAGTATGGATTTCATTCTAGGGGCAATAAAGAGCCATCAGAGCTTCTTGAACAAGAGGATGATGTGGTCAGACCAGTGCTTTGGGGATATCATTTTGGTAGCAATGTGGATTCTATTGGGTAAGGGGGTGGAGGAAAGAGAAAAGAGGTGAATGTAGCATATTTCATAAGAATGTGTGTGTGTGTGTGTGTGTGTGTGTGTGTGTGTGTGTGTGTGTAAGAGAGAGAGAGACAGACAGACAGACACAGAGAGAGAGACAGAGACAGACAGTGAGACAGAGAGAAACGGAGACACAGAGACAGAGAGAGGGGGACAGACAGAGAAAGTACAACAGTACTCAATAGGTTTAGGGATTGATTGGTTGTGGCTTTTTGGGATTGGGATAGGAGAACTTGTGTTTGATTGTATCTACAGCAGGAACTACTTAGCTGAGTGGGCTAGATTATCTCATAAGGTAAATGTTTCCTTTTCAATATTCACATTTCATTGATTTTTTTGTAACTGAGAACTAAACCTAGTTTCTGCATTTAAAAAAGAATAGGGACATGGAGCAGATTTGTGATTTTCGTTGTTACAGGACCCTTTTAGGATAAGACATTCCTTCTAGTGATGTAAGATGGCACATTTTGTATAGCTTCTAGTCTCGACTAAGCTCTCAACTTCTGCAAGAGACCTTTTCTTTCCCCCTTAATGTTACTGTTTTTCTTCTAACTAGATTATCCAGCCCTGAGTTCAAATTTGACCTCAGATACTTAATAGATAAATGACCTTGAGCAAGTCAGTTAACCTCTGTTTCCCTCAGTTTTGTCGATTGTAAAATAGGAACAATAATAGTACCTACATCCCAGGATTGTAGTGAAGATCAAATGAGACCATGATCGTGAAGCTCTTAGCACAGTACCTGACACATAGTAAGCACTATATAAATGTTAGCTGTTATTGTTTATCCTGTAAATATTTTGTTTGTATGTCATTGTTTACATGTTACCTTCCCATTATGCTAAGCTCTTTCAGAAGAGGAATTTTTTCTTCCTTCCTTCCTTCCTTCCTTCCTTCCTTCCTTCCTTCCTTCCTTCCTTCCTTCCTTCCTTCCTTCCTTCCTTTCTTCCTTCCTTCCTTCCTTCCTTCCTTCCTTCCTTCCTTCCTTCCTTCCTTCCTTCCTTCCTTCCTTTCTTTCTCTCCCCAACACAGCACAATGCCTGGTCCATAGTAGCCATTTAATAAATGCTTGTTCACTTGACTTGATTTGGCTTGGAGAACAAGTTGACAAGAGGAGAGGCTTGAAGCAAGGAGATCAAATAGTAAGCTATTGCAATAATCCAGTTGAAAGGTGTTAAGGATGTAGAGTGTTGTTGTGTGAGGGAAAAGAAATAACTGAAAATGAGAAAAACTGGAGCCTTTAAATAGGTAGGACTTGATTGTATACAGGGGGTGAGTAAGAGGGAAGAGGTGGGGATGCCAACTTGGGTGTCTAGAAGAACAATGACTAGAAGTTGTTCTGTTTGAACATGAATGATCTTATTCTCAAGGGAAGGATTTGAGAGCAGATGTCCTCAAACATGAAGGCCACCACCATTGTCTACCTTTGGGGTCAGTCCACATGAGAAGGTAAGTGGAAGGTTCACCAAAACACAGGGAGCTGGGGAAAGCCCGAATCAGGGCTTTCTTTTTGAAAATATTATAAGCTCCCTGAGAACTTGGGAAAACTACATTTTTATCAATACATCTCAATATACCTTCTTAGCCCTTGTTCAGTGTTCTGAATACTGTTGTCATATAGGGGATTTGCTTTAAAGTTCATCCAGAAGTAGTTCTGGGGCACATGCCTAGGTTGGGGCACAGGAGAAACCTGTCAGTTTCTTGAAGTTTTTCATGAGTCAATCAATGGCAAAATGGTCAATCAGTCATGATCAATTTTCTGAATTTAAGAATATGGTAAATGACCGATTTGCAGCATATAGTTATTTGTACTTAAAGTATATTTGTACATTTTGGGAAAATTATAGTAAAATTTTGAAAAGTTGTATCTTTTTGGCATTAATTGACACACTTGGTCCTACTATTATTTGCCTATGTAGCCAATAATGCATTTAGGAAGTAATCTGAGTTTTAAAAAAAGATGGAACTACTTTTGAAGATAAGCAAAGAACAATGTAGAAGTTGGGTATGTAAGCCCTGAGAGAGGGAGCAGCAAAATAGCAAATGCCCTGGATTTGGACTCAAAGGCCCATGGATAGAGTCTTGGTTTTGTTACAGGGTTAGCTTGGCCAAGTCACATAAGCTCATTGGGTTTTCTCTCTTCATCCATGAAATAAAGAATTTGGATGAGGTTAAGGGTTCTTAATATTTTTTTGATATAAGGGACCCTTATCAGTCTGATGAAGCTAACAGTCTCCTTTATCAAAATAATATTTTATTAAATGCATAATTGAAGGAAATGTTAAATTTTGCTTAAATGTTAGGGAAAATAAAGATGCCATTTTTTATCCCCATTCAAGTTCATGTATCCCTTGAAATCTTTCCACAGACCCATTGTTTCTGCACCCCAGGTTAACAGTTCTGAACAAGATATTTTCTGGGTTCCTTTCAAATCTCATTCTCCGTGTTCTAAATTCCTTCTGAACTTTGACATTCTATGGTCTAAGGTGACTTTCAGCTCTGACAAATCCGTGCTTTAATTTCTGACATTTAATGTTCTAAGGACCTTTCTAAATCTTATAATCCTGTGATTGATTCTATAGTCCTTACCTGGTCAACACAGGGCCTCCCATCCCTTCCCTTGGAAAATCTGTTTGCAAAGCAGGAAGCCTGTGGCTCCGACCCTCAGCCTGATATGTCACTGATGGCTTTTGGAGTAGCCTTGTCACCAAAAGGTAAAAGCATTAGGAGAGTTGATGTGACTACTCCATACCTTCTAAATCTCGGGCCTCCCTTTGAACTCTGACAGTCACTTTGCATAGAGCCATGACTGCCAAAAGAGCTTGTTTGAAGTGTTTTCCTGCCTTTGTAATGCTGTTTCCTTTAGGGGAGGGGGAGGAGGGTGATGGATGTGGAAGCTTCACTTTTTGGCAAAAAAAAATTCTTCCCACATGGAGAAAATCAACCAGTATAGTCTTTCTGATTACAATGTTTTGTGTGTGTGTGTGTGTGTGTGTGTGGTTTTGTCTTTTTGTAGTTATTTTTTCCTAAGGTATACAGTAGTTCCTAACAACAACAATAATAATATCTCACATTTGCATATCAAATTAAATCTCATAAGGTATATCCTAGAAGGCAACTAGGAGGCTCAGTGGATAGAGCACTGGCTAGTATCAAGAAGACCTAAATTCAAATCTAACTTCAGATACCTACTAGCTGTGTGACGTTGGGCAGCTCACCTAATACGCTGGAGAAGGAAATGGTAAACCACACTAAAAGCTTTGCCAAGAAAATCCTCTGGATGGTATGGTCCACCAGGTCACGAAGAGTCGGACATGACTGAATGAACAACAACCGAACTCGAATCTCAGCCCTGACTTGGGCAAATCGCATAATTGCTATAATCCTCAGTTTCCTCATCTGTAAAGTAATGACGATGATGATGATGATGAATTTATACATATATATTTATAATTTATATTATATATAATTTATATAGTGTCTACTATGTGCCAGGAGCTTCCCATCACTTCACACCACTTCACAATTATTTTCTCATTTGATCCTTACAATAACCCTGGGAGGTAGGTGTTATTAATATCCCTATGTTACTGTTAAAGAAACTAAGACAGACAGAGTTTAAGTGACTTGGCCAAGGTCACATAGCTAGTAAGTAAAAATGAAGGAATTCAGCTCATTAGTCTTTAAGGTCCCTCCCAGTGCTAGGAACCTGGATTTTGACCTGAAATTCACTATCCAATAACAGTTCTGCCTGGCAGATAATACACATATGATTTCTTCATTTGCTAATGGGGAAAATTAATTAAGTTTCGAGCAGTTAAATGATGATGACGTAGTGGAAAGCACACCGGATTTTGGAGGCCATGACCTTCAGACTGAATCCATTACTGGCTGTCTCTCTAACCTTGGCAAAGTCCTTCATCTTTTTTGTTTCCTAATCTGTAAAAAGGAGCGGGTGGTGGTGGATTAGATGACCTTTAACCTTTTCAGTTCTAAATCCACTCACTTGGCCATAGTCACCTAGTTAATCAATATCAGACGTGGACGGGCTTTGAATCCAACATTCTCCACCACACCTTGGCGTTACCTCTTTAAAAGAGCTGGTTCTTTCTCTTTGTTCTTTTTCCTTCAGAAATGTCTCCCAGTATGTATGTGTGTATGTATGTGTGCATATGTGTATGAATGTATGTATTTATCCATTCATCTATCTATCTATCCATCCATCCATCTATCTATCCATCTCTCTCTCTCTCTCTCTCTCTCTGTCTGTCTGTCTGTCTGTTTATCTCTTTATTTTGTTTGTTTATTCCTTTACCTATCCGTATATCTATCTACCTATTTTCTTATTTATCCATCTAGTCATTAATTTATTGGTTTGTTTATTCATATATTTACTTCTCTCTGCTTAGCCACTCGTTTATTTACTTTTACGTTTGCTTTCCAAATGAGAGTGAGAGCTCAGGGTTATAAATAGCTTAAATACAGATAACCCCATGATGTGATTCTGAGGAGCTCAGAACCTAGGGGGGAACCTTTTGGAATGAAAACAGTGGCAGCATCAAAACTGCTGTGTGACCTTAGACAAACCCCTTTCCTTTCTGTTTCTGTATCTGTAAGATGAGAGGTTTAGCCTAGATGATTACTAAGGACCATTCCAGCTCCATGTACCACAATTAGGATTCTAAATCACTTTTTTGAGCATAAGCTGGAGGTAAAATACTACTGTTCTAGGCATTTTGCAAATAGGAATCAATAAAAAAGCAAACATTTATTAAGTGCCTACTATGTGCCAGACTATTAATAGCCTGGGATACAGAGGGATAACCTTGACCTTTCTAAATTAAGATCTTTTCCAGGCCTCAGTTTGTCTGAGGAGGCTTCCAAAGAGATATTCCTAAAAGCACTTCCCTCCCTCCTCCCCCTGTCAAGAATTCTAGTGATTCCTTACTGCTTCTATGATAAAATATTATGCAGTCTTCATTTTGCTCTTTTAAAATTTCTGTTATAATGTATGTATTTCATACAGTGGTGCAGAAATCTAACATAAATGAACAAATGTATATATATGTGTATATAGACACTATATGTTCAAAAAGATGGCTCTGGAGGAGAGTGAGGCTGAAGACTTCGAGCAGCTCTGCATCCCTTCAGTTCAATTCATGCACAAGTTAAGGCATCACCTTCAGGATGTCTTTGTTCCTCTAGAACAAAGGATTAACCAGAGCAACAGTTATGAGCCAATAACTGCAGACACAAAGATGGAAGGGAAACAGTCCCTTTCCTCGAAGATCTTACACTGTAGGCAGAGATGGGCACGGAACCCAGTAAGGCTTAATGAGGCTAAAAAGAAACCCAAACCATGTCTTTACAGTTTTTGTTGTTTTGTTTGGTTGTTAGTTTTCTTCTACAGTTTAGGCTACTACCACTACCACTACTACTACTACCACTACTACTGCTACTACTACCACTACTACTACTACTACTACTACTACCACTACCACTACTACTACTACCACTACTACTACTACTACTACTACTACTACTACTACTACTACTACCACTACTACTACTACCACTACCACTACTACTACTACCACTACTACTGCTACTACTACTACTACTACTACTACTACTACTACTACCACTACTACTACTACCACTACCACTACTACTACCACTACTACTACTACCACTACTACTACTACTACTACCACCACCACTATTACTACTTCCACTACTACTACTACTACTACTACTACTACTACTACTACTACCACTACTACTACTACTACTACTACTACCATCTCACATTTATATAGCAAATAAAGTCTTATAAGGTATTTTCTGTGGTATAATGGAAACAGTCCTGCATAGAGAGGGAGGAAAACTGAGCTCAAATTCCAGCCCTGGCTCAGCTACTTGTTACCTTGGGCAAGTCATTTAACTACCACAATCCTCAATTTCCTCATTCATAAAATAGTAATAATACTTGACAAGGTACTTTTAAGAAAATTTGAGAAGAAGTCAGAAGATCCAGGGTTTATAGATTTAGAGCTAGTGAGGATCTTAGAGGTCAGAAAACATCAGGAAGAGAGGATCAAAAAAGGTTTCATGTGGAAAGTGGCTGTAAATTTCACTCTGAAGGAAAAAAAAGTCATTGTAGAAGATGGAGAATGCATCCCAGGCATGAGGTACAGACAATAGCAAAGGGACAGAGGTGAGAGATGAAGTGTCATGTTTGAGGAACATGAAGAATGTCGATTTTATTGGCTGGATTGCAGAGTGTAAGATGGGGAAATGAGAATCCCTTCCTTCTCTTATATTAGAGACAGACACCATTCTGGTGCTTGGTGCCCATCAATTCATCACTCAACACATATCTATTAAGCAATATACATATGTACAGATATAAATTGAAACAAAATACAGTATATTGAAAACAAATACAGGGTATTTTGGAGAGATGGGAGAGGTGCTATCTGACTTTGTGTAAGCACACAGTGGTCCTTATATTTGTCTTGTGTTTTTTTTCTTAATGGTATTTTTTTCCAATTACATGTAAAAGTAATTTTCAGTATTCATTTTTGTGAAATTTTGAGTTCCAAATTTTTCTTCCCTTGCCCTTACCCAAGACAGCAAGTCATGTATAAGCTATACATACACAATCATGTTAAACATGTATCCACATTAGTCATGTTGTAAAAGTAGAATCAGAATAAAAGGGAAAAGCCATGAGAAAGAAAAATCAAAAAAAATTTTAAAAAGTGAAAATAGTATGCTTCAATCTGCATTCATACTCCATAGCTCTTTCTCTGGATATGCTTTGTATTTCCATCACGAGTCTTTTGGAATTGTCTTGGATCTTTGTATTGCTGAGAAGAGCTAAGTCTTTCATAGTTGATCACGATGCAATGTTCTTCTGGATCTGTTCCCTTCACTCAGCATCAGTAAGTCTAGGTTTTTCTTGAATCCACATTTGACTTGTGTTCACCTGGTTCTTTCTGAAATGTGTGTATGGTCTAGTCAAGCACTACCTCAACCAACTCAAGAGTATGGTCCCAGACTCTTTTGTGGCCCCGATAACCAGACAGTTTGAGTCCTCTGGTGATCAGTACTGGTTGGAGGAGGAGTGATATAGGATGCTCTAACTTAAGTGTCTGATGGCTTCCTTCATAACTGATATATCTGTTGACTTGCTCTGGTGACCTGATTTCTCCCTAAAAACAAAATGGCTCCAGGCATGTCAGTAGTTTGCTTCAAAATCTTCAATCACTTTCTATTGTCGCTAAGATCAGATACAAGTGTGTCAACCTGGCATTTAGGTTCCTCTGCAGTCTGATTTCTGGTTACCTTTCCAACTGTATTATCCACCATTGCCCTTCTTGCACCCTATGTCCCTCAAATTGAAATCAATGCTGTTTTTCAGACTCAGCTTTTCATTTCCTGCCTCCATGCATCCATCTCTAAAACCAAGACACATTTGCTCTCCTCACATTGCTAACTGTTGAAATCCTGCTTTCTCCTGAAGGTTTGGTTCAGGGACCATATCCTCCAAGAAACCTTCTCCGTTCCAAATCAGTGATCTTTCTGACCTCCAAGGTCCCTTCTAGCTCTCAATCTATGACTCTTTGATCTCCTGACCTCTTCTCCAATCTTCTTAAAGTACCTTGTCTGTGTTTCTCTTTTGCCCCCATCAAACCTTACATTTTGTTATATTTACCTTATGTGTCTATTAAATCCTTTCTAGTAGTACTGAATGCTCTTGAGGTCCAGGACTGACTTTTACAAACTTCTGTGCCCTCAGCCTTTAACTCAAGGTCTCACAGCTCATTGGGGTTTTATAAACATTTTTTTGAATCAAATTGAAATCACATATTATCTGCCCCTCACCTAAAATAAACAGTAACAAGAGGAAAACTTGATTTACTTGGTTGGGGTTAAGCCATGTCCTCCTTCACACATTTATGGTGTCAAAAGGAGGTTGGAGGAAACACTTAAGAGCGAAGGTCCTTTGACAGGGCTGCAAACATCCATAGCAGCAGGGTTGGGAGAATCCAAAAAGTTATGGATTTAAATCTGGCAGAGACTTTGGGAGTCATGCAGTGCAACTCCCTTATTTTACAGATGAGGTGATGGGTGTCCCGAGATGTGAACTGAATTGTACAGGTTAACTTAGGTAGTAAGAGGCAAAGTGAGGATAGAGACTGAGGTCTTCTGACTTCAAATCCAGTTTGTTTTTAAGAGCCAAAATTGGGTTTGGATTTTGACTCTCTTGCTTGTTAACCATGGAACCCCAGGCAAGACCCTTAGTTTTCTTCTTGGTGAAATGGGCATTTTCTCCTGCAGGTAGGAAATAACAGAGGAGGTTTGGGGTTTTGAGGAAGTTTGAAATGTTACTAATAGCACCTTGTCTCTCTATAGCATTCTTCTCTCCCCAGCCCCAGGCACCAGCCAAGGTATAAATAAGCCAGTACAACTCAAGAGAATGACTATTGTATCAACACAGCAGATCCTTTCCGAAGTAAAGAGCCAAGGATTTTTTGAGTTCAGGATTTGGCCTTAGATTGCCTCATAGATTTCTCAGCTGGGGAGGCTGTTTCTTCTCATGGAAAAATTTGACAAGAGATGATACGACACGGTATGATGTGGTGGGCAAAGAAAGAAGAAAAAACCCCATTAGAGTGTCAAGGAAGAGTTGAAATCCCTGGTGGGGGGAAGACTGGCCATGTCCTTCATGCCAGCGAGTCTGCACAGCTGTGGGGCGGATGTTTGTATGGTGAAGCCACATTTACTCACATGATCTACCCCACCCACCCCCATCCCCTTGAAGTATCTCCCTATCTCCCAAGCAACTGAGAAGGCTCTAATCATTTATGCAAATCAATTAGTGATTTCTCCTTTCCCTTCCTACATGTCCAATTTATATGCTTAAAGGAGTGATGAGATTAGAAAAAAATGAATTTTGATATATTTGCCTATAAATCAAAATATGATATGTCATATATAAGATATTTATATTTAAATATGTGTTAAAATAAATATATGATATAAAATGCTATAATGGAACTTAGTTTCTTCTGTTGATCCGTAGTTAGAGGACATCATAGATACTTTATTAGTCCTGAGCATCTCATTTAGGAAGGGGCGGCGATAAGCTAGAAGAGCATGACCATTCATTCATTTATTCATTCATTCATTCTCTAGACAAGTATTTCTGATGTAGTAGGGCTGGGCCAATGGGATCCATCTCCTCAGAGTATGTATGACATAATCTTCCCAGGCCCCTGTTACAACTCAGCTCCTACTATGTTCTAAGTCCTGGGGTTACAGAGACAAGAACAGTCTTTACTCTCAAAGAGCTTATATTCTAAAGGAAAAAACCAATGTGTACACAGATAACTAAATATATACATACATATATATATATGTGTATGTGTATGTGTGTGTGTGTATGTGTGTGTGTGTGTATATGTATATATACACACACACACACACACATATATATACCTCTATTTGCCTTAGTTTCCTCAACTGTAAAGTAGGAATAGTAATAGGACCTACCTCGAAGGATTGTTGTAATGATCAAAAGTGATAATATTTTGAAAAATGCTTAACATAGTGCCTTACAAATAGTAATTGTTATGTAAATACTTATGCCCTTCCTATAGGAGGTGATGGGCTTATAAGTGATGTGGTATGAGGCAACACTGAAAGGAATAGGGATTTTTAACTTCATGGGGACAGAACTTAGAAGGAGCTTGATTGTCCTTCAGATATCTGACAATAGCTGTCATTCAAAGGAAGAATGTGTTTATTTGACTGCATACTTGGCTAGAAAATCAGAACTAGGTGTAGGTAGAGGTTAATAGGGAGGCAGATTTCAACACAATGTAAAGAAGAACTTCCTGACTATTGGCTGCCTTTTTTGAGCTAACTTGGCCACCAGAGGTGTGTGAGCAAAAGCTAGACGATAATTTGTTAGGAATGTTGCAGAGGGGATTCATCCATCTGGCAGGGAGTGAAAGATGAGAGGAACTATAAACTCTACGATTTTATGATTGATTCACATCTGGTTCTTCAGAGACCTCATGAGATTAGGATCATGGGATTTCAGGCTCAAAGAGACTTTAGAGATGATCTAATCCAATTACATTTTATAGACGAGGAAGCTAAAGCCTGCAGATGTGATGACTTGACCATAGGTGAACAGGTAGGAATTAGCAGAACTTCAATTTCAGTTCTGGTCATCTGATTACAAATCTAGAACCTTTCCATTACATCACCTTATCTACATTGGTTGTTACCATTGGTCAATTGCTATTGAGTACTAACTAGCATGCTAAGTGTTAATTTTTATGGGGAATAAAAAGATGAATAAGACATGATAACTTCCCCCAATGGATAGTCTTGTGGGGGAGATGTCATATACTTGAAAAGGCTGGTATATTTTGTGCTAGTCACTAATAAGAGATAGTAAGTACTATTGGAGGTCACTGAAGAGAAAGGTCCCTGAAGACTGTCATGACCTCACTATGATGATCCAAAAGTCTCAGAGCTCAGTGGGAGGGGACTTCAATGCATCTATGAATCTGTGATCTCATTGACATGAGCCACCTTTGCATTTGAGCAGATCACAGTCCACCTAAACAAGAAATGATAAAATTAGGGTCAAAATGGACCATTGAGTTCTTCCCTCTCATTTTTTACACATGAAGAAAATGAGGTCACAGAAAGTGATGACTTACTAGTCTCATGACTAGTAAGCATCAAAGGTGGGATTTGAACCACTTGACTCCAAGTCCAGTGCTCTCTCTCTACTATTCCATTCTACTTGATCTTTGTTCATAGTCTCTAGTAATTCCTTCCACTACAGCTTCCTATTTCCTTTAAGATGAAATATAAACCCATCTCTGATTGCTGTATTTGTAGTGTATATGCCCAATATTTATCTAATTGTGGTTATGTTGCATTGATCCTAGTATAATAGAAGCTTCTTGAGGACAGGTACTCTATAACTTCTTGTATTAGTATTTCCAGCAACTAACATTGTATCTGGCATACAGTAGGCACTTAATAAATGTTTGTAGATTGATTGATTTGTTGAAGGCAAGATCACACAGATAGTAATTACTAAGTCTTTTACTTAGCTCTTCCTTAGATAAATACAACACGTTTCCCTCCATATCCATTGTCCATTTGGGAGATAACACGATACTATATCAATTGATTAAAGGATATTTGATCTCTTCAGTTTCATGCTTTCTCCATAAATATACCTAAGAAGTCTTAGATGCCTTAGGAGATGGCTCTTTATCAGTCTATTTAGCATCCTAAGCATCATCACACCAACACAGTTGCCAGTCTTCAAGTGGTGAACCTCTGTATCTGTCTAGGCTGGTCCTTGGATAATATGTATAGTCCAAAGTCCAGCTCACACTCAAAACCTCAGAGTTGGAAGGAACCTCCGAGTTCATCCAATACAACCTATACCTAGACAAGAATCATCTCCACAACATCCCCAACAAATTTCAGTTCAGAAGTAACCGACAGACTTTGTATTCTATTGGCATAGCTTACAGGAAGCCAAAGTCACCTCCATACCATACGGATGAATCAGAGTGGGGAATTTAGTGGCGTCTATAGCCAAAAAGGCCAACAGGATAATGGATATCCTCAGGAAAGACCTTGGAAATAAGAACAACCCCCCCTTTCCCATACAATGTAAGGGTTAGAAGGGACCTTAGAGATCATCTAATTCAGCTCTATTTTGTAGAGGAGGAAATTGGAGCCCAGTAAGAAGGAGCTTGTCCGAGATTGTGTAAGAAGCAAACCTGAACTCAGGGGTTGAACCTCTGTCCTCTGCTTCCAAATTAACTGGTCTTTCTACTGTACTACACTGCTTCTTTTATTTCTCTGCATTCTTTAGGTATTTGCTATTGATAATTCATTTGTCATGTTTTGTATAGAGTATTTTGAATTATTAGAAGGAGCCAGGTGTCATAATGGCTAGAGGGCTAAAGTGTGCCCTCCCTATAGTCTTCCTCCTCTGTAAAGAAGTGGGGGTGTTAGGGAGGAATTTCACAGCCCTTATTTTAATTGGTTTTGGTCGTTTTGCTTTTTTTATTTACATTTTGCATTATGTAGTCTTTTGTTGGTCTGCTTACTTCACCTAGCATTGGTTTGTATAAATCTTTCAAGGGTTCTCTGTATTTCTCTTTTTCATTCTTTCTCACAGTAGAGAAATGTGCCATTATATTCATTCAGCAGCGGATGGGCAACATCTCAATTACACCACAAAATTACCACTAAAATTATTTTGATACATAGGAAGGCTCTATTTTTGTCATTACCCTCTGGGTAATAGAGTCTGTGCTCATAGGGTCATTGAAAAAGATCAATGAGAGCTGAGGATAATCCAGTACATGGAGTAGTAAGTAAGGTGTATTTGTGTCTTTCACCCCCACTGACGTGATGGCCAACATCTACATGGTTCATGATTCTTCCCTAAACATTTCTCTTGGTGAAGAAAACCAGATTTGCTGGATAGGGACAGACAAGCAATAGTGGGTAAAGGCAAGACTGTGTCCGCTTGCATTTTTTAATTGTCTCCTTGTTTCTAAATTCTTAGAGGACAGGAAGTCAACTTAACCAAAGCAGAAGCTGAAATTCACCAGGGTTATGAACAAAGTCGTGTGATATAAAAAATACGTGACTCGAGGGGACATTTTCTGACTCTGAGTTTGAATTCTGCCACTGACCTTGACTAGCAACCTTGACTTGGGCAAGCCACTTAAACTCTGAACTGAGTTTCCCTAACTATAAGATGAAAGAAAATGTCTCAGTACCCATCTTGCAAGGTTATTGTGGGTATAGAATAAGAGCACATGATTCAGAGAAAAGAATACTTTACTGAACCTGAATTCTCTCATCTCTGACACCTACTAGCTATGTGGCCTTGGGAAAATCACTCAATGTCTCCAAGACTTGTTTTTCTCTCCTGTAAATTGGGGATAATAATGTTCATACCACTTAACTACTCCCAAATTCATAGGATTACTGTTAGGAAAGGACTCTGTCATCTTGGCAGTCCTGCATAAATGTGAGTTTCTCCTCTTTTTAATTGTTGTTATGCAGTTCACATTTAGATGACATTTTTATTGCAATTTTTCAAATATTGAAGGCCTAATTATAATAAGGTGGCTCAGTGGATACAGACCTGGGCTTGGAGTCAGGAACATCTAAGCCTCAGACACTTACTAGCCATATGACCCTGGGCAAGTCACTTAATCTCTATTTGTCTTAATCCACTGGAGAAAGAAATGGCAAATCACTGTAGTATCCCCCAGGAAACCCCATGGACTACATTGGTATGATATGGTCCATGAGGTCACAAACAGTCAGATATGACGATCTGGACAACCACAAAATTACAAAAAGAGGCCTTGTGGTACGATGGATAGAAAATCAGCCTGGTAAGCAGGAAGACCTAGGTTCAAGTCTTGCAGTGAGACTGTGAACAAGTGACTTATCCCTTCTGAGACCCCAGAGAGCTAAGACTCTATGTCACTGAGCAGATGCAGATCTGATCCAAAGCTCTCTATACGCCACAGATCGGAGCCCTCTGCCCACCTCTCCCTCCCCAAAAAGCAACATATTCCTCTACTGCTAATTGAATGGTCATATTCCTAGTCAACTATGCATTTATTAAGTCAACTAGGATTTATTAAACACTTACTATGTGTCAGGTAGGGCATCTTGGTGACACAGCAGATACAGCTTTGGTCCTGGAGTCCTATAGAAGGTGGGGTTTTAGGGAGGACTTGAAGGAAGCCAGGAGGCAGAGATGACAAGGGAGAACATTCCATGCATAAAGGACAAGCAGTGAAAATGCCAGGAGTAAGGAAATGGGGCCTATCTTTAGCTCTGTTTCTATGACTTCTATTAAGACACTTTTATTATTTTAGAGCCCTTGAAAGAGCTGAAATGACACCATATAACTTTTCTTAATATTTCTTTTTTTCCCTAATGCCAGAAGGAATAAAACCTTCCTGAGGACAAGTACTAGGCCTACTTCTTCTATACTTGCAACTATTACTGAGAAGAGTAACATTTGAGCATTAATCAAGTTACTAAGCTACAAAAGTAGCAAGTGAACATTTTTTTTGTCCAGCCTTGTCTGAGCCCTGTTAGTTGGCAGTGTCTATTTTCCAGAGAAGAAAGAGGACTAGATTTGGATTCAAAAGGTATGAGTTCAAATCCCATGTCTGTTACTTGTGAACTTAGATAAACCATTTCTTCCTCTCTATATTTCCCTGTCTGTGACTAAGAGGATCATATTAGCTGCTCCCTGAGAATCCTTTCAGAGGTAGGTTCTATAATCCCTCATGGAATGGGGGCCATTTTTGGTGAGTCTAAGGGGGAGCTCTGGGGTTCATGTTGGAACTTCCAGATAGACACGTCTTGAGCTAAAGACATTGTTGGACTGTTGACCAGGGAATAAACTTGGCCACGAGAATATAAGGGTGTTTTTGTTAGTCAGAATTGCTTCATCCTTTGTATTAATTTGTATTTGTATTTTTGTACAGATACATAGATGCAATATGCATACATACACACGTGTATTCTATAATACACATATACACATACATGTATACATATGCACACATATATGTATATATATGAATATGTATATTTATGTTTATATACACACACACACACGTGTGTGTGCATATCGGTCTATCTAACCACCTATCCCTTGCACCTTGCACAGTGCCCATCATGTAGCAGGAGCAATAAATTCTTACTGATTAATTGGTTGAGTTTTTGAATAAAGCACATGACCAAGTAGTTGAACTTTCTCCTAATATACAATGTCCAAAGTAAACAGAGAATCGGCAGGTAAGAAGGCTTGGGATAGAACCAGAGACGTACTCAATAGTAGAGAATTGGTATGAGATCAGAGAAGCTGGGACAAGAAACACTGAGAATGGGATAAGAAACAAAGAAAACACAGAAACCCCAAGCTAATTCTGCCTTGTCTTTTCTCCAACAGAAAATAGATCCAAAATTAAGGTGTAGAGTTCCTCATACTTGCCAACTTGTCATTTTCCGGAAAACAAGAAAATTACGTTGTTTGTGGATTAAGTAATTGGCATGTGATTTTATCTCCCCAAACCACGATGTGATGGAGCTTGTGATGTTGGCATTCGCGTGATAAAAATATTGTATCTTTACAACTGTGGTAGAATTGGAAGCGATAGAAAGCTTCACTTGATCCAATTAGCTGTGGCCTGTCTTTCTAGTTTTGCCAGAGGCTAGAAACCCAGAAGTTGAGTTGTGGAGACAAGCTGGGTCCAAGTCTATAGAAGCGAGCTGTGTGGCTTTGTGTGGGCTGCTTTACATTGCTGGATCACCATTTATAAAATGAGGGAGTCATAGGACCATGGAAAGGTTCCTGACATAGAGTCAAAGGAATTGAGTTCAAATCTTGGCTCTTATCCTTGCTGGTAAATGTCTGAGGCAGAATTTGCACTCAGGTCTTCCTGACTCAAAGCCTAGTATTCTATTCACTAAATTGTCTAGTTCCATAGAGAGAAAAGTGATTTACCAAAGGCCACATAGTGAATGAATTTCAGAGACAAGCCTAGAAGTCATATCTCCTTCTGTGTATGTGTATGTGTGTGTGTGTGTGTGTGTGTGTGTGTGTGAGTGTTTAAGTGAGTTATGAGTTTGAAGATCACTCTTTGAAACCTTGATGTCCTCCCAGGCTGAGTCTGGCCCCAAGCTGAGCAAATCCCATCCCCCTGCCCCAAGAAGACAGATGTCGGCAGTCTCCTGGAGCGGGCGACAGTAATCCACAGCTGACAGGCTAATTCAGAGAAGCAGCTGTTGGTCCTCTGGGCTTTGAGTCTGGTTGGCGCTTGGACATAGATCTCTCAGCATTTGACAACAGAAATACTTTGTGCTGATTGACAAATGAGCTGGTACCTGAAAGATGCAAGCCAAGTAATGTCACCAAGTGTTAGCCTAAGGGCCCCCCGCCAGTCCAGAGGAGATAAAAATAAAAGAAGCGGGCTCTGTCTGGGAGACAGTGGCAGCCCAGCCAGGGGTCTTTGGAGAGGTCTAAAAATTAGTCACTCTTCACTTCTAAGCTTAGGCCTGTAGTAGTAGCTTGTTGTGTGGTCTTGTGCCAGTCACTTAACAGCTTCCCTTCCCTTCCCCCTCCTCTTCCACAGCCTCCTTTCTTGTCCCCATTTTTAGATTTTTGCATTTGGAATAATAACTGACAAAGCACTGAGCTAGCACCTCCTAGGCACATGGTGAGACACATATTCCCTCAAGGCATGTACAGCCTTAAAAGGTTATACAGAAAAAAGGGTCAGAATGCCGAGGGGTTAATGTCTCTGGTGCCAATCGTCAGAACTGAAGACGTCTTTAGCCTTATCCCTCATGCTTAGTACATTTTTATGGATGAGGGAGGAACAACCTATGATTTCATTGTGCTAAGGAACTCCAGAAGAGGAAAATCCCTCTAACAATGCAGATTGGCATCTATCAGATAACTTATATTAAAATTTCCTGGGATGCAGAGAAGTTAACTGATTTATCCAGTCCCACAGGGAGTATATGTCCAATACATAACTTCAACCAATGTCTTCCTAACTTCTGGGCTAGCTCTCTGTCCCTCACTATATCTCATAGTGCTTGACACAGAATTAAGTGCTTAATAAATAATTGTGGGTTGATTACATAATTCGATTTGGAGACCTTTGAGGACTCAGATTGTCTTTTGCCTTTTGCTTGTATCCTTAGGGCTTAGCTTAGTGCCTGGCACGTGGTAGACCCTTAGTAAATGATTATTAATTGGCCGATTGGGCCACAGGAATTCTCTAGTACAGAGAATTGCCTCATCCTATGGGGGTAGAACTTCCAACTAGATTAAATTGTGATTGAGAAATGGTTAACAAAGTTAATAAAAATATAATGCAGCATAGATAATATTCATTTGTGGTTCTCCAAGTTAATTCGTGGCTTCAGGAATTGTTCTTATTTATGTTTGATACTGCTATTCTAGTGTGTCTCCCTCTTTATGGATGAAAAATCTAAGAACTAGCATGGGAAGGTGACCTGTCCAAGGTCACGTATTTAGCATCATTTAGTAGTAAAATAAAATAAAAGTAAAATAAAAATTAGTAGTAAAATAAATAAAATAACCATCCTTATATATGTGATTAAGAGAGGTAATATAATTTAATGGAAAGAGGACTGGGAATCAAAAGACATCCTTTGGGGACAAGAAAACACTCTAGTACTAAATGCTGTTTGTCTTTCTTTTTTTGAAGAGGACCAGTAACTTCACAGGGTGATGTCTTGACTCACAAGTGAATTGGATTTAAGTGAGGCAGAGTTGCACAAATCATGGAAATCCAGTGGTAAGACAAGTCAGGATGACTGGTGATGGCCTGGGGTGCAGGGGATGACCTTGTCCTTGATGTCTGACCAAGCAGTCCATTACGCTTTCTTCAGTCTCCTTCTTGGCAGATGAAACAAATTGTTCTCATTGGCCCACTTCATCAGAGGAAGTCTTCATATGCTTGGGGTAGACACAAAATTATATTAGACTCAGCTCAAATCCAGCCTTGGGTAAGAGACCTTTCCTAGTCCCTTCAACCACTGCTAGGTCTGTTCCTACACGAATTTATGCTGTATAAGTCTTGTATGTACATAATTGTTTGACTGTAATCTCACTCTTGTTAGCTCTTTGAGGGCCAAGATGCTGTTTTTGCCTTCCTTTATATCCTTAGCACACTGTCTGTATACAGTAAATGCTTAATAAATGCTTGTTGACTGGCTGTTTCTCTTGTGCTTTGAGGATTAGAAATGGCTTTCCTTCCAATGACTCTGGGCAGGAGGGACAACTTCCATTTATTCCAACTTGACAGAAGAGGAAACATCAGAAGGTGAAGTGATTTGCCAATGGTCACATAGCTCACAAGCATGGCCATCCAGATGTTTCTGGCCTATGCATCCAAGTACTCTTGGCACCAGACCCCTCTGCTGCCTTTGACAATGTATTTGGAGGAATCCCTGGTTAAGAAGGTGGTGGAAGATTAAGGCTGGATGGAGGTACAGTTGGATGAACTAAAATAGAGTGAAAGACCAGCCTCAAAGAACAGCGATCACTGGATCTGAGTTAGGATTGCCAGAGGCCTTTGTCCTTGGCCTGCTCTGGTAAACATTTTTGTCAATTACTTGGATCAACAAGATGTTTGAACGTGCTTTTGTTTTTCTTATTGGTCTTTCTCACTATAGACCATTCTCACTTATATTCTAAAGGTTAAGAATTGTATACTACTAATAAAGCTGATTCACTTTAAGGTTTACAAAGCACTTCCCTCAAAACAATCCTGTGAGATACAGGAGTATTATTATAATTACCACCTTACGGATGAAGGAAAGAAGGAGATTATCACTTAGTGAATGCCCACCATGTGCCAGGCATTGTGCTGAGCATTTTACCAATATCTCATTTTCTCCTCACAAAAACTGTGGAAGGGAGGGGGGTATTATTATCTTCATTTTACAGTTGAGAAAACTGAGGCAGAGTTAAATGATTTGTCCAGGGTCTTGAAGATAGGAAGTTTCTGAGGCCAAGTTTTGAACTCAAGTCTTCCTGATTCTAGGCCCAATGCTTTATTACCGGATCACTGAGGTGCCTAGACCCCTGAAGCCCAGAGAGGGTGAATATACAAGCACCCAAGGCAGGTTAGCTTGAGTGATTTAGAGTACCGTATTATTAAAATTGGCAAAATTGGCTTGATCCCCATATGAACCAGTTAGTTTTCTTGGAAGGCCACCGATTACAACCTTCTTATGTATGTAAGAAAAATCAGTAAGAGGCTCTGAATGGCCACAGGAGATAGGATGCCTTACTGATAGTAGGCCATCTTTTTATGAAGGACATCATACATCTAGGATACTTCTAGTGAAAAAAAAAAGCCCATTTATCAATGGCCTACTAGGTACAAGGGAATGTCCAAGGCTCTTGGAGAATCAGAAATAAAACTAATCCTACACTCACAAAACTTACCCTTGACTAGGAGAAGTGGTATGGATTAAGGCAATGGTTCTCAAAGGGTGGTCTGGGGATCTCCTGAAGTCCATAAAACCCTTTCAGGGGGTCCACAAGGTCAAAACCATTTTTATAATAATGCTAAGATGTTTTAATTTCTAGTCTGGTAAATATTGATAGATATAACCCACATAAACCAAATGCTTATCTTTTTTGGAGGGTGGGTTCTCAATTTTTAAGCATAAGGGGTCCTGAATCCAAAAGAGTTTGACAACTGCTATATTATGATATCATATAGCTTTCTGGGGCTTATGCTGTCACTAGAACAAGAGCAACTAGGATTCTGTTACTATGTCTAGATGATGCCAAAGATTCCAATGAAATTCATATGTTTGGTTTCCATACTATCAAATGTTTGAAAATCTGGTGTTTTGAAGTTGGTACTTCCATTGCACTTTTCAACAAAAGTTCTTGCTTTGCGCTTGGTATGTGAAGTAGCTAGGTAGCTAGCTGGATAGATAAACAGACACATAGATCAATACATACATATATACATGGAGAGAGAAGAGAGAGGGGGGAGGGAGGGAAGGAGAGAGACTGACAGAGACAGACAGACAGACAGAGAGAGGGAGAGAGAAAAAAAAGAGAGAGAGAGGCTGGATGAGTGGAATCTATCCTTAAATGGTGGTCTAGGAGAGATGTCATCAGTCAGGAAAGTGGGGCATCAGATGAAAGATGTCGAGAAGGAGAAGAAGAAATTTTAACGATAAACATTTTCTGTGGCCTGATGGAATGTTACAAATTATATATTCAACAACAATTCATTAAGCACCTGCTATGTGGAGAGCACAGTCCTGGGCACTTGAGGAGAGGGAGATAGGGAGTTTAGCTAGATATGATCTCTCTCTTTCTAGAACTTAACAGAATTAAGTTAAAAAATGCTGCCATTTTTTTCTTACCAGTCACAATGCTTTAGACCTTGGGGGACTTGCTGGAAATCTGACATGTTTCACTTGGCACCAGATATAAAACTCTATCTTTGCCAACAATAAGAAAATAAGATAATGTGGGTTTCAGATCTTGATTCTTAAGAGAAAGCCTCAGGGGTTGCTCTTTCTGTAACATAATGGAGAAAACAGAGGGGCCAATTCCAAGAATTGTTTGCTGGGGTCCATTGGGTGCTTTTATAATGCCTTTATAATGAGATCTAATTAGTCTTCAAAGACATAGTGAACCAGCTGCCTAACACCCTCCTCCCCCAACCAAAAAAAGGAACAACAGTCTTAGAATTTTCCCATAGAGAAAGCTGATTATGTCAGAGAGAAAAGGAAAAAAAATGGAAGAAAAGCCTTTTCTGCTGAACTTTTCATACTCCAGAATTCCAGCCACAGTGCAAGGGTACCCCAGTTGTTTCTCCTTCTCACATGGTTCAAGACATAAATAAAGACTTTATAGCTGGTTCCAGCCACCCTTCCAAGCTAAAATGAGAATCTGGGGGCAGGTACCACCTATCATGACTGATTAGCCAGTCAGGAATCTAAATGAGGAAGCAAGTGCACTTAAAAATGCTTACAGAATAGATATAAAGAGAATAAATTCAAAGTAGCTTAGAGGAGTAGAGGAAGAACACTTGTGGGCTGACAGAGAGAAACTTTCTCCCTTCATTGCTTGACTCTGCAGTTCTGGTGACCTGAGCAGCTCAGATGTGTCAAAAGCCATTGTTTTAGGGAACTGGGGAGCAAGGTTCAGATGAGTGGGTCAGAAACAGATGCAGATTACAATAGAATGGGAGCATCTGGTTTGCTGACATGGAAATGTCAGAAGGACACACAGACAGTAACTCCATGGTGAAAGGCCTGTTTCTGAAGGCTTCTGGAAATTTCAGTGGCAAGATCAAAGCTCACCCACTTTCTTCCTTATCAGAGGGAGGCTTCATCTGGCACCTGAGCTATCAGAGCTCAGTGGGGTGGAAACCTTTTATAGATTAGCAGAGAGGCTAAAAAGTGCCCAGAAGTTGTAGGCCTGGGCAGTGGCGAAGTAAAGGACCACAAGGTAATAACTAACTCTTTGGACCTTCTCTTCTAAGGAAAAGGTCATTTGGAAACATGGAGCACCTTGGGTAGTAGGATCAACCACAACACCAAAGGGAAGGGAGGAGGGATTAGGACAGCTACAGGCTAGAGTGAAGGCATTGAGCTCCCAGGAGGGAAGCTGGTTAGGGGTAGGGGAAGACCATATTTCTGTCTAGGAATGGAAAGGTGAGAAAGACAAGCCGTCTGCGTTAGGATTTGGTTTCAAGATTGTTATGCCTGCTTGCCCTCAAAGAGGAGGCCAAGGCACCAATCATTTAAACTTTATCAGGTCCTGTCCTTCATCTTACTCACCCCTGTTCTGGCTTAGCTTGGAGGAGTAAGGTGAGTGGGTCAGCCATGTGCTACAGAAGGGTGACAGTATGATGATATGGACAGAATGCTGAACCTGACTGGAGTCAAGAGAGGACTAGGATGAATTCCCAGCTCTTGTACTCGCTAACTAGAAACCTTAGTTTCTCCATAGGTAAAGTGGGGATAATAGTATCTAAGTCACAGTGTTATAAGGGATCACAGATTGAGAGTTGGAAGTCCCCTTGGATGCCTTTCAGTGCAACTTCCTCATTTTACAGATGAGAAAACTGAGTCACTGAGAGGTTAGCTGCCTTGTCAGATCTCTCACTAGGCAGTAAATATCAGAGGTGAAGTCTTAACTCAGGTTACTCTGACTCAAGATATAGCACTCTTTATGTATGTAAAGTACTACAATAAGTGATGGATATATTAAAGAGGAGCTTATGGCAATATTTTGTGCCCTGCGTGGCTTACGATCCATTCAACTTAGCAGTGCCATGCTAATCAAATATACCCAGCAGCCATCCTGTACCCCTTGTGACAGTAACTTCATATGCCAGCTGAGGTGGCTAGAGAAGGATCCAACATGACCTCAGCCAGGTTTATATAGAAGGTCAATCCCTCATCAGCTCCCCAGTTGAAACACTTGAGTGAGTCCATACCCCATCTCAAACTATCCTGAGAGGGCCCTGACAGCATCAGTATCAACCTTATCTGTCCTGCCCTGACGTGCCCAGAGCTGTGACCCCAGCAAAACACAGCTCCAAGGAGTGGGATTGCTAGGATACTGATGGTCACACAGAGATTCTCATAAATCATGCTGGTGGGAAGTGTGTGTGTGTGTGTGTGTGTGTGTGTGTGTGTGTGTGTGTGTGTGTGTTTTAAGCTGGGAACAGTTGAGTGCTTGGGGGCACCAGGCTAAGCAGCTTCACTTAAACATTTATTTCAGGGGTTCTTAGCCTGGACTTCCTGAATTTTTAAAAATATTTTGATAACCAAATTTCAATATAATTGGTTTCCTCAGGAACATTGTATGTTTATGCATTTAAAAACATGTTTCTTAGAAGGAGTCCATGGGCATTTCATAGTCATCTTCATAAATGAAGGACAAATCCCAACAATCAGACTGAGGCTCATGTGGCAAAAAAAAAATCTTCTGAGTTATTTGGATGCAAATATACATAATAGGTCCCAAAGAGCAAAAACATATAGAAAATATATTCTTAGTAAAAAAAGAAAAGAGGAATAATGATAATAGTTATGATAAAGAATGTGTTCTAGGTAAATAGTAGTGAAAATAATTAATTTGAGTATTAGCTGGACTTGACTTTCTCAGGATCCCTAAAGTGCGATATTGAGCTCCAGTATGATTGTTACTTGTACTGTTGAGTCATTTTTCAGTTGTCTGACTCTTTCTGACCCTGTTTAAAATTTTCTTAGCAAACACAGTAGAGTGGTTTGCCATTTTCTTTTCCAGCTCATTTTACAGATGGAGAAATGGAGGCAAACAAGGTGAAGTGACTTGTCCAGGGTCACACAGCTAGAACGTATCTGAGGCCAGATTTGAACTCAGGAAGATGAGAATTACTGACTCTAGGCCCAGCATTCTATCCACTGCACCATCTAGTGCCCCCAGGTTTGATTAAAAACAGGCAAATGGGGTACAAGGGGAGATTTCACACCCAAGTGGCTTCAGGATGAGCATCTCTTTTTCTTCCCTAAATCTGATTTGCATCTAACCTGAGTAGGACTAAGAAATGAGCTCCAATTAGTTTTTGCCCACTCTGTCTCCAGCCTCCCCCAGTAAGAGGGGAATCGAGTGTAGAATTGTGGTCTTCAGTTTTCTCCCTTCACCAGATAGAGGGTCTGTAAATTTTCCTGGTTTTTTTTTTCTTCTGTGTAATGCTTAGCAAGACCAGTGAAATTCATCCCTTAAGCTTTGGCCATCAGGTGATGGTGTTTTCCTGAGGAGAATAACTCCTCAAAGCATATGATAAAAGTATAAAGAAGGGCAGCTAGGTGGTACAGTGGATAGAGTGCCAGACAAAGTCAGGAAGACCTGAATTCAAATCTGGCCTCAGACACTTACTAGCCGAGCAAGTCAATTAACTCTGCATGCCTCAGTTTCCTCATTTGTAAAATGAGCTGGAAAAGGCAATGGCAAACCACTCCAATATCTTTGCCAAGAAAACCCCAAATGGGGTCACGAAGAGTCAGGCAAGACTGAAAGGTATGAAGAACCTGTGAGCTGTGTCAGTGAATGGAGTGTGGATATCAGTGGATCTTTTAAATTATAAAAATATGAATTATTATTTTCATGTGGGGTTTGGGGAAAGATGGGTCCATGAGGTTGCAGTCCCATCAAACAATTAGGATCCCAGGATTCAGCGCTTACTGACCAGCTCTCCCACCCCCGTTACACTATTAACAATTTCATGTCTCTCCTGAATTAAGCATGGTCTAAATAGGATTATATGACTGAACAAAGATCTCAAATCTAGATTAACTAAAATTCACATTTAAGATGGTGATTCTTCATATGCTCTGATGCCTTTCCCATGTGCCATGGTTGTCATTGCAGATTGTCAATGGAACTGAACAAGACTAAGAATCACTTGGGACTTTTCTGTGCTTCATGAGTTGCTATGACTAAAGGATTCATCTCCTACTAGTCAGGCTAAGAGTAAGATGTTAGCTTTGTTCTCAGAGAGCAGATAGTCTGCTTCTGGGACTATATACGCATACACATAAAAAGTATGTATAATATGTACACACACACATATACACATGCATGTATGTATGTATACAACACACATCTACATATGTGTTTCTAGATGTGTTTGCATGTATATGTGTGCTTCTAGAAATGCTTGTATGTGTATATGTATCTACATATATCTATATGTACATATACAATATTAATAAGTACATATTCTTTCTTTATATCCACATCACTTATCACAGTGCCTGGAACACAAGGCATTTACTAACCTGGAATGGCAGCTACCAGAAGGCATTCATGTTGGTTTTTCTAATCACACAAAGCATTTTAAATTCATTTTTCATTCAGCCATGGCAGCAGCACTATGTGAAGGGTGGTGCCAACATTATTTTTTAGTCAATAGCAATACTGAGTCCAGCTAATACCCATTTCACAGAAGGGGATACTGAGGCTCGGAGTCATGAAGTGAGTGACCTAAGGTCACGTAGGGCTATGAGTTGAATCTTGACCTTTTGAGTCTGTTTCTTAGTGACTCCCCTCAGTGCTGGTGGAATAACATGGAGGCTGGAAGGTGCAGTGGCTCCTATCCACAGTCCTGAAGTAGATTTAAGATAGCAACCCCAAAGAGCCAAGTGAGGAGCAGAAATTGAGACCCCTCCAGAAAACAAATAAACAAGAGGGCTTTAATGGGACATAATGGGTAGGAGCAGCCTGGTGGAAAGTGAAATGCAGATGGGCCCTTGGACTTGTTAGTCAAATGATTTCTTGTTTGTTTATTTGGTCTCCATTTAGACTTCAGGTCATCAGGGGTTAACAAGCCCAGTATGGGAGGCCCAACTTCAACAGTTCTTCCACCAGCCTGGAAAAGTCTGCAAACATATTTGAGCAGTTAGAACAGATTTCAAACGCAATATTTCTGATAGTTTGTTATAACTGCATTTGGCTGGCCTGTTTTCAAGAGATCAAGTTTCCTCCCAGGAAATCTCCCTAGTCATGGACACTCTGCAGCCAGCATTTCAAAGAGGGTGGGATGCCTGTCTCTGGCATTTGCTACTTTCTCTACCTTTTCCCTGGTGTACTTTAGAGCAGGGTGTGGTGCCCATGACTGATGGATGTGGAGGAGGTAGGACCTCATTGCTGGTATCTAAGCTCCATCTTTCTCTGGGGGTGTGGGGGGGCAGTGTGGCTTGGACCCTTAAAGGTGTGCTTGGTTTCTGACTGTATGGATTCCCAGTACCGACCCTCAATATTTCTTTCCATACCTTAGAACATAGGACCCAAAATGTCTGAGCTAAAATGCACAGTGGGTATGAACTTAGCATGGGATAGGAGAAAGAGCACTGATTTTGGAGTCAGAGTATCTAGGCTCACATCTTGCCACTGATACTTGGACAAAGCACTTGGGTTTCAGTTTGCTCCTATGAAAATGAGATAATAGAACTAGATGGTAATAGGATCATAAATGCTGTACTACCACAATAGTAGAGAGGAGAGTGTTAAGTTTAGAGTCAAAGCATATAGGTGCAAGTATTGGCTGTAGCACTTATTACCTGTGTGACCTCAGGTAAGTCACTAAACCTCTCTGGGTCTCATCTTTAAAATAATGAACCAAATGACCTCTAGGGCCCCATATGAGCCTATGATGTCGAAGGTCTTTTGAACTCTCAATCCTATGAATCCTATATGGTTCTCTACTATCATGTCTTTTTTATGTTCTCATCAATTGGCAATGTCTTTCCTTCTCTCCTCTGTCAGTTAAAATGCTTTCCATAATCGGGCACTCAGCTCCAGACTCACCTTCCCAGACAGTACAATGAGCAATGGACAAATGACCTGGGCTTCCATTCTTGTCCCATTAATAGGGACCCGTGTGACATTGGGCAAGCTCTTTGAGTTCTTTAGGTTTCAGTTTCTTCACCCTTACTAAGCCTATGAAATAAAAATTCTAGATTCAGAAGGCCTGAACCAACTGGAAAGGCTTCCAGTGTGGATCCAGTGATGAACTGTATATCTTTGTGGGCAGTTAGGTGGTGCAGTGGATAGAGCACCAGTGCAGGAGTCAGGAGGACCTGAGTTCAAATCTCACCTCAGACACTTGACACTCACTAGCTGTGTGATGTTGGGTCACTTAAACCCAATTGCCTCATTCTAGGTCATCTCCAGTCATCCTGATGAATATCTGGTCACTGGATTCAGATGGCTCTGGAGGAGAAGTGAGGCTGGTGACCTGCACAGCCCTCCCTCACTCAAAATAAAGTCAAATACAAGTCATGTCATCGTTTCTCTGATGGCATGGTCTTCTTCAGCAACAAAGGACAAACACACTATGTCCTTGTAGGGGCCCCGACTAAACTAAATTTAAGGAGGCCCGTTCTTGTGCTGTGGATTTCTTCACTCACTTTTGATAATCCCTCAGCAAGACAGTGGAGGTAGAGGTCTCTGAGATGGTGAGAAAAAGGAGGGCTTGGCTATATGTAGGTGTGCCTAGGACATACATATACCAGTAAGGCAGGAGCTGGAGATGGGCTGTGGGATGAAAAAGAAGCCTCAACCTAAACAGATGTGTGTGTGTGTGTGTGTGTGTGTGTGTGTGTGTGTGTGTGATAGACCCCTTTGGCAGTTCAGTGAAATCAAAGATCCCTTCTTAGAATAATGTTTTTTAAATGCATAAAACAAAGGAAACCAATTATATTCAAATGCAGTTGCTAAAATATTTTTTAAATGAATAAATAGACCCAAGATTAAGAACTCTTGCTGAATGTGAGCTCCTTAAAGGCAAAGATTGGGTTAATTTGTATTGGTATCCCCACTCCAGGACCTGGAATACAGTATATATTTAATAAATGCTTTTCATTCATCCATCCATCCATTCATTCATTCATTTTCTTCCATAGTGTGTCCCAATTTGCTCCAACAAATTCAGAGCTTAATATCTACTTCATTGAGTTGGACTTATCATGTGTAGGAAATGCTTTGAAAATCTTAAAGTACTACGTAAGTGCCAGTTATTAACACAGAAAATTATTTTTCCTATCTTATTGGATAGAGTTTGGTTAGAAACTGGCCTGGGACAAGTTAGTGTATGCATAGAGCAGAAGATCACTTGGTGGTCAGATAAAGCAATGTGAGGACACTCTCAAGGTCTCTCTCAGGAACTTTGGAATTGATTGTGCGACACAGGAAACACTGGCACAGGACTGCTCAACATGGCGTGCGCACGTCAGAAAGGGTGCTGTACTCTATGAGCAAAGCACAATTGAGACAGCACAAAGAAAACATAGAATGCGCAGATTTGGAGTATCCACCCCAAATATTCACACGGACTACCTGTGCCCAATCTGTGGTAGAGCATTCCGAGCTCATATTGGTCTGATCAGCCACAGTAGGACATATTGAAACTTGACTTTACCATGGTGATGTCATTTTTGTCCTCTTCAGGAACGAAGGATAACCACCATGCCTTTAAATTTAATATTTTGTATCTGCTTTTTGTAGTTGAATAATTATATTGATTTGTGAGTTCATGCATTTTGTGTTGTTGTTGACTCATTTCCAATGCTTTGGGACCCCATTTGAGCTTTTCTTGGGAGATACTGGAGCGGTTTACCATTTCCTTCTCCAGCTCATTTTACAGATGAGGAAGCTGAGGCAAACAGGTTTAAGTGACTTGCCCAGGGTCACATAGCTAGTAAGTGTTTGAAGCTGGATTTGAACTGAGGTCTTCCTGACTCCAAGTCCAGCATTCTGTCACACCATCTAGCTTCCCTCTCCACCACCACGCACACTTACTGAAAGTATACTTGGGGTAATTCTTGTAGGAGCCTGAACAATGGGCATGATATATGTACTTCATTCTGATGGTCCAGGATTTCAATTTCCCCTGTTACATTTCTGTATTTTGAAAGGTTTTTTTGGTGCCATGTAGCTTATAAATAATGAGTATTTGGTATATTAACCTCTCTTCAAAACACTCTTCTTGAGTTTTTATGTATCAGTGTTACATCTAGACAGCTATTAGAAACAGTTTAGTCTGTGATAGCACTCTGGTTTCAAAAGAGTTCATAGACTCTTTCTCAAGGACAGTTTGAGGTCTATATTTGTAGTATGAGAACTTGTTTCTCAGTTTATGAAAGGGATCGAGTTTCTGATGAATCATTCTAGCCACCAGGTCTTGTCTTTCCAGGTATTCAGTTGGTGCTAAAGTTCTGCAGCTTGAGGCGATATGTTCATGCATAATCTACCCTGAGGTCTTCTTAAGAATAATATTTCTGTGATTTTTGGCAGTAATCACCTTGTTCTGCATTACCACCATACATCCCTTCTTTTCCACAAATAAATCCCCACAATTGTACCGTGCGTTCTATGCTTCTTCATGCAGTTGTCACCCATGAAGGGCCTTTGTATTCTACTTCTGGATCCATATAGGATTCATCAGAAGGTAAAACATTTTTGTCACATTTAGCAAATCTGATGGCTTGTGCCTGTTGGTATCATCCTTTCCCTTGGAGAAGCGATGCGTGCTTCTTCCAAATCAATTTCTGGAGTTTTTCTACATGTTTTTCACGTGCTCTGAGAATATTTGTCCAATCTCTTCCCTACCTTTTGTGAGGAAGAGCTCATTTTCCTCCAATGCCTTAGCCTGATAGTCTCTGTTTCATTAATACTGTGCAGGATTTTGTTTGAATATTTTCCAGATCAGTTGTGGCCCATTCTAGAGTTCTAAAAGTGCACATTAAGATTGACATTGCAGTTATTAAGTACTTTAAATATATTCTTTCAATTGATATCGATGGCATTATCATTATTAATAGTAGTATTAGTATCAGCACTTTCTGGTCCTTGGACCTAACATATTTTAATCTCTCTTACAGGGCAGTGAGACAGTGCAGTGGATACGGTGCTGGGCCTGAGGTCAGGAAGATTCATCTTTTGTGAGTTCAAGTCTGACCTCAAATACTTTTTAGCCATGTGGCCCTGGCCAAGTCACTTAAGCCCTGTTTGTCTCAGTTTCCTCATCTGTAAAATGAACTGGAGGAGTTCATGGCAAACCACTCCAGTTTCTTTGCCAAGAAAACTCCAAATAGGGGCACAAAGGGTTGGACACAACTAAAATGACTGGACAACCACAATAAATAACTATTATATTTTTGTGTGCATCTCTTGTTTTACAATCCAATAAAGATAAATTCTTTGAGGGCAGGAGAAGCATTTATTAAGCACTATTAGGTACATTGAGTCATATGAGGCACTAATTGAGATCCTTGGCATGTTTGAAGATGAAATGTGCATCCACCGTGTAACTAATGTGCTTTTAGGCTACAGTGAGAAGGCTTGGTGTATAGATCCACAAGATCAGAGTACTATTGCCCTCTGCTTGGGTCAGGTTACATCTAGAATATTGCCTTCAGTTCTAGGTATCATATTTTAGGAACATCAACAAGCAGGGGCACATCCAGGGGGGTTGACCAGAATGATGAAAGGGTTTGAACCCATACCATAACAGGAAGAAGGAATGGAGAACATTTAGTCTGCAGGAAAGAACACTGAAGGGGATTGTGAGAATTGTACAATGCATGGTAACTAACATAGGAGAGAACGATTAGACTTGACTTGTTTGGAATCAAAGGACATAACTAAGACCAATGGCTAGAAGATGTGAACGAGCAAATTTCAGTGCAATAGGAGGAAGAAATGTATTAAATATATTTCATTGATATTTCTTGCCTTTATGTCACCTATATTCTCCCCTGCATCCTTCCTCTTCTTTTACCCCAGAGAATCATCCCTTAATTTTTAAAAAAAGGTTATTTCAAAAAAGGGGGAGAATTGATAACATCAATCAATATATCAAGAAAAAGCCTGGCATCATATAGGAGGCACCGCATCCAAGTTCCTCCTCCCTGAAAAAGAGCATGGAGGACATATCTTCTCGTACTTCTTTGGGGTCAAGATTGGTCTGTAGAAGTTGCAATATTGTTTTGATTTTTTTGTAGTTGTGGTCCTTTCCATTTATAGTGTTGAAACCACTGTGTATAGTGTTCTTCTGACTCCACTTACTTCACTTTGCATCAGTTCCCATCAGTCTGTGCTTCTTTGGATTCATCTTGTTCATTATATTGTACAGCACAGTGATAATTCTAGGACTGCAATTACCGTTTATATATCACAATTTGTTTAGCATTCCTCAATCAATGGGCATCTACTTTGTTTCTGTTCTTTTCTAACACACACAACATGTGGTTGTAAATATTCTGATCTATACTGAGCCATATTTTCTGCTAATGACCTCCTTGGGGTATATATCTACTAGTGGAATCTCTAGGTCAAAGGCTATGGACAGTTCAGCTATTTGCCCTTCATAATTCCAAAATGATTTCTAGAATGATTGTACTGATTCCTAACTCTTCCCATAATACCTGTGTTTCTGCAACCTTTCAACATATTTTTTAGGTTATGAAGTTAAACATCAGAATTGGTTTTTTTCTTATTTCTTTTAATATTAGTGATTAGGGACGTTTTTCATATATGGTTGTTAATAGTTTGACATTTTTCTTTTAAGATTTTTTCACGTGTCTTTTGACCCCTTCTTCATTGGGGGGTGACTTTTAGTCATATATTTCTATGCTTGTTTTTATGTCATGAGCACCAAGCCTTAACACTGATATCAGATGCAAAGGTATTCCCCTGTCCATTTCTTTCCTTCTTATCATGAATGCATCAATTTTGTTTGAGCAAAAAAGCTTTTCAATTTCATATAATTTAAACTATTTTATCTTTTATAATTACCTATATACCTTGTTTATTTCAGAATTCATCCTTTATTCAAAGCTGCAAAATATACATATGTATAATATATTTTCCCTTTTTTATGATATTATCTTTAATATTCAGGTCATAGTATCCATTTTTCACTTAGTATGGAAAATTATATAAGCCATTGGTCTAAGCCTAAGTTTTATTAGACTGAGTTTCTATTTCTTCACCCGTTCCTACCAAATAGGGAGTTTTTCAAAGGTAATTTATGTTTTTAGGTTAATCAAATACTGGGTTATTTATTGAGTTCAATTATTTCTGATTATGAAGAAGAAATGTTTAATAATTATACCTGTTCCAAACACCAGAGGTGCCCCCACTAGCATAAAGGGCCCCACCCTAAATGCAAGAACTTTTGTAATTCTATATTTCCTCAAAGCCATAGTTCATGAGCTCCCACTGACATGTTTACTCTCAGTTATTCAGGGGACACAATTTTTTCAGAGCAAAAGCATGTAATGAATTAGATTAGTAAGAAAAGTAGTAATGGAACATTTCTCTCTTAAACAATGCCCTTAAAGGTGGCTATATCAATGGGAAGTGTGGTCCTAAATAAGGAAAACCCATGGATAAGTAAACATAGATAAGTATGAGTTGGACTAGTTGACCCTGGATATCACTTCTAACTCTGAGGTTCTGTGATTCATTCATTCATTCATTTATTAAATATTCAATCTAAACAGAGGTAATCTGGTTGTGAAATATCACTGCCTCATCAGTAATATGATCTCTGTCCCCACACCTTTGCATGTCTCTCCTGGAATAAAGGGAAAATTTATAGCTCAGCTAGGTGTAAATTAGAGGACTGAGGTGAAAATGAGAAGGAATATATTGATAATTCTAGACCAATGGCACTGGACCCCTGTGATAAACTTCACAGTAGTTCTTTAGGCTCTGATCCCCAACTCTGAATGGGGGAATGTTTAAGCATCGTTAATAAAGATAACTTTTGGTTTTTTATCAGAGGAAACTAGGCAACTAGGTGGAGCAGTGAAAAGAGCTCTAAATGGGGAGTCAGGAAGATCTGAGTTATAATCTGGCCTCACATACTTACTAGCTATATAAATAAGGCACTTAACTTCTGTTTCCTCAGTTTCCTCATCTGCAAGATAGGAATAACAATACCTCCGTCTCAAAGTTGTTGTGAGGTCCGAATCATATAATATTTGTAAAGTGTTTTGGAAACCTTAAAGTTCATATAAGTACTTATCATCATCATCATCATCAACGTCACTGTCAAAAGAACAGTTTTTCAAAGAGCAAAGCCTAAGAGGGATTTGGGTAATGAGAATTCAGTAACCCAAACAACTATATTATAATGCCTGGCTACTGTTCCTTTCCAGAGGTAGTCTCTGTTTTTCCCACTACATCAGAGCATAGCTTGCCCTCTGGACTGTAGTCGATGACCAACTACCCTGTGGCACTAACCAAGATTGTTTGGGTGGTCTTTATTCCACCACTGGTGGACTTCTTTTCCCATGTCAGTTCATAAAACCCAGCTTCATCTGAAACAACTGGCAATGTCAGCTTAAAGGGTGGCCCAGATCTGTAAATAGCAGGGGCTGTTACGAGGCAGCAGGATTGAAATGCATTGGCAGTCTTGAGTGGAGAAGCTCAAACAAGCGTCTCTCTGGCTCCTTGCCTGACCTCTCCCTGCTAGCATTATCCATCCTGCGCTTTCATAAACGTGGAAAAAAATCAGGCCTTTTTCAGTTTTGTTTAAGTCAGAGCTGGGGGAGGAAATACAAGCTGGGCTCAGGGTCAGGGGTGGGAGTGTTGTTTCTCCTGCTTCCTTTCAAAAAGATCCTGGGGCTGGGAGGGGAAAAAGGCAGGAGGGAAGAGATATGGTAGGTGCATTGGAACAGAAATGGCAACTAAGTTAGAGAAGCTGAAAAACACCATCGCATCTGGTTCTGAACAATCAGCTTCTTCCATTGGCAGGCGCTGTGAGTGATGGGGCAGATCGTGTCTCTGCATTGGCCTGCCTTGTGAAGTTGTTTCTCGGATGAGAGTTATACGTCCGGAGCAGTTCTCAGGACTTCCCAAAGTACTCTAGAAGCAGTATGTTGCTGTAGACAGAGTGCTAGAGTCAGGAGTTTTGGGTTCAAATCTTGCCTCTGTCACTTACTGGCTCTGTGACCCTGGGCAAGTCACTCTCTGAGCCTTGGTTTCTCATCTTTAAAAAGAAAGAATTGGACTACATGGCCTCTAGGTCCCCTCTAGAAGCAAATCTATGATCTTTTCCCAATAAGAAACCATAGGTTGGTTTTGCCAGTGATACTTGACCCTTTCTCTCCCCACCCTCCACTGAAGGAAGTGACAACTGACTCAATGACACCTATGTCATTGAGATGACATTCCAGGACAAAGACTGTAGCCTTGGAACCTTGATTTGCCTCCCCATATGCTTGGTCAGGCTAGGCAGGACCAGAGTGTTAGGGACAAAATCCAGTATTGGATACCATTTCTAATTTTGTTGTGATACTTTTTTTGGGTGTCTCTCTGTGTCTCTTGTAGGTATCTAGCCAGTCAGCCCACTAATATTCCCATATTTCTTGTGCCTTTTTATAAACATATGTATTGAGTGCAAGGATATTCGCTTCTCTCCCTTCCCTTTCTTATTTGAGTGATGGAAAAATAAAATGTGTCCACCCCAGGAGGTCATGGCAATGAGCAAGGCAGCTAACTGAGAGGTAGAATGGAGAGGAGAAATAGAGAATGACAGCAAACAGAGGAGAAGAGGGAGACTTTGGAAAGGGTTACCTCCTTTCATATCATGGCGATGAGATCCATTATTGGAGCATTCTAGTGATTTGCCTGGTCTGCTCAGAGAAACCAGGGGGCTGAGTGGATTTGTTATGGAATATGAGGAAGAGGAGGGAGAAAGAGAGAGACAGACAGAAAGGAAGGAAGGAAGAAAGGAAGGAAGGAAAGAAGAAAGAGAGAAAGAAAGAAAGAAAGAGAGAGAGAGAGAAAGGAAAGAAGGAAGGAAGGAAGGAAGGAAGGAAGGAAGGAAGGAAGGAAGGAAGGAAGGAAGAAAGGAAGGAAGGAAGAAAGGAAGGAAGGAAGAAAGAAAGGAAGGAAGGAAGGAAGGAAGGAAGGAAGGAAGGAAGGAAGGAAGGAAGGAAGGAAGGAAGAAAGGAAGAAAGAAAGAAAGAAAGAAAGAAAGAAAGAAAGAAAGAAAGAAAGAAAGAAAGAAAGAAAGAAAGAAAGAAAGGAAGGAAGGAAGGAAGGAAGAAAGAAAGAAAGAAAGAAAGAAAGAAAGAAAGAAAGAAAGAAAGAAAGAAAGAAAGAAAGAAAGAAAGGAAGGAAAGAAAGGAAGGAAGGAGAGGAAGAAAGGCAAACAGAGACAGAAACAGAGAGACACTGAGAGACTGAGAGAGATAGACACCAACAAAGACAAAGAGGTCAGCCTTTTCCTCCACCACTTTTCTCCACCTTAGAATGGCAGGCAGCAGAGGTCCATGTAGGAAGAGAACTCTGCCAAAAGAAGCCTTTATCCCAAGACTGCAAATGACCGTGACATTTACGTATCTTTTTAGCATTAATGTTTACAATGATTTCTATTTTTCCCTCATTTTAATAAAATCTTAGTATGTTAATATTGTGAACAGGGTCACTGGAAAGAATCTCAGTAGGGACCATCTTTTGCCTTTCTTTGTATCCCTGGTGCTTACCACAGAGCCTGGCACATAGTAGGTAATAAGTATTTGTTGATTGACTATCTAATTAAATCTACACATGAGAAAGAATTTCCTCTGTATCAATGGTTCTTAGTTTTACACGTATGTGTCCTGGACCCCTGTCTCAATCTAGTAAAACCCACTGTCTCCTCAGAATAATGTGTTTAAATGAATTAAATAAGATATGTGGAATTGCGAAGAAAATACAGTTATCGAATTTTGTTTTTTAAGTTCACAGACCCCAGGTTAAAACATTTCTCTACACCATTCCAAGGAGTGGTCATCCAGCCTTTGCTTGGAGACTTCAAATGGAAGGGAGATCACTATATCCCAGTCATTCAGGCAGTTCATTCTACTTTTGGATAGCTAATAGAATTTTTTTCACTTTCATTTGTTTCTGTGTTACTTCCACTCTGCCTTTTGAGGTTGAGCAAAAATAACTTCAGTGCTTCATAGCAGTACTTTACATACTCAAAGGCAGCTATGATATCCTTTTCTCCCTCCCTACCCCCACCCCCAGGTCTTCCCCAGGGTAGAAAACTTTAGTCTCTTCAGGGAATGGTCATTTGACATAGTCTTGAGATTTTTCATCAGACTCCTCTGGTTGTTCTCCAACTTGTCAAAGCTTATCTTAAAAGGTGATATTAGCAAATGACCCCATCGTTCCAGGTGTGCATACATGGAGTACAGCCGGATCACTTTCCTTGTTCTGGGGCTCATGTCTCTCTCAGTGTAGGCTAAAATAGTATAGCACTATTTTTGTCTTTTTTAGCATACTGTTGGCTTCTACTGAGCTTACAGACCCCCAGACTCCCATATGGTTTTTAGATGAATTGCTGAGCTATATCTCTCCCACATTTTACTTGTGAAATTGATTTTTTGAATCCAGATTAGTACTGTGTAATTTTTTACTCTCTTAAATTTCAATGCATTAGATTTTTGTCCATCATTCTAGTCTATTATATATTCTGAGTCTTTGCTGATTCCACAATAAAGTGCAACTATTTCTATTCCTTAACCTGGCCTTGGACTACTCCTGGGCTCCCTTCACCATTTAGTCACTCTCTGTAGGCTACCTTCATCCACTAAACATCCATATACCCCACTCTGCCATTTCTACTCTCCCTACTTCTTCTTGGGGGTTGAGGAAGCTTTCTCTCTCTGCATTTTTACATATTCCATGTTCTACCCCTAGGCCAAGAGAACCGACACAACTTCAATGATGAAAGTCCAGTACTAATGGTGATGCTAATGCTTTTTGGCCAAAGAGGGATTCCTAGGCTTTCCTGTACATTAAATTGACCTGGTTTTTCCTTGCTCCATTCATTACCCTACTAATCTTTCCACAAGCAGTGCTTGAGAATTTGACTGTGGGCCAGTCTAACATCTCTGTTCAAGCATCAACTCTCAGACATGAAGGTAGAAGCAAAATGAGAATTCAAAGTCCAACCAGGATTGCTTTGGAGATTATGGAACAGACCACAGCATAGTCTAGATCTTGAGTTATAGAACCTGAGTGCAATCATCATCTCTGTTATGTATGGTCTATATGAGCTTAGATTGCAAAGTTAGCAAAGCCCAGCTACCATGCTTCATTTCACTCTCTGGTCTCTGTCCATCTCGTCCACAGCTCATAAACTTTTTTTTTTATCATATCTTTCCCCTCTCCTTTCTCAAATTCTGGAACCATAAACCATGATAAATTCAACTCTTCCATTGTTCCTGGATCCCTTCATTTTACAGTCTTGATCCTTGCCTGTTGTGAAGAGAGGGAGAGAGGAAGGAAGGAAGGAGGAAGGAAGGAAGGAAGGGGAAGGAAGGAAGGAAGGAAGGAAGGAAGGAAGGAAGGAAGGAAGGAAGGAAGGAAGGAAGGAAGGAAGAAAAAAGGAGGAAAGTAAGAGGAAGGAAGAAAAAGGGAGGAGGGAATGAAGGAGGGAAGGGGAAGAAAGGAAGGAAGAAAAAAGGAAGGAAACAAGCACTTGATAAATGCCTACCATATTCTGGGCACTGTGCTAAATGCTTTCAAATATGATCTCATCTGATCCTCACCAAAGCCACAGTTTTGCAGTTGAAGAAATTGAAGTAGGCAGAGATTGTGACCAACACCTCCCCTACTAGTTACCTTGAATTTTACATTGTATGTATTCAGTGAGTGAGAGAGCACCAAACCTGGAATCAGAAAGACCTGAGTTCAAATTTGACCTCGATCATTTACTATTTGTGGGATCTTTACACTTATTTGCCTCAGTTCCTCATCTGTAAAATGGGGACACACTGGAGAAGGAAAGGACAAACCACTCCAGTATCTTTGCCAAGAAAACCCTATGGACAAAAGTTCCTGGGAACACATAGAGTCTGACCCAGCTGAACAAGCACAACAAATACACATGTGCATATGCGCATATGTATATGTATGCGTGTGTATATATATGCCATATACACACAAAGTAAATTCATGATAACTAACAGAGGAGGTATTGACCACTTAATCTCTGCTTGTCTTTGTATGTGTGCATATTCACATACATATACCCACAATGTATATATAATGTATCCATATATGCACACATGTATATGTATGTATCTTTCTATATATGTATATGCACATGTGTGTGCATATGTGTGTATCTATATCTTCTCTGATAACATGTAAGACCCTTCAGAGCAGTGACTATTTCATTATTGTTGTTACTCTTTTTTGTATCCCAAATACCCTGAATGATCCCTTGCATATTTTAGGTTCTTATTCAATGCATTGCTTGATCGATTATCGATGAGCAAAGTCTGAAGAAAAGTTACCTACCCAAGGTCTTAAGGGACTCATCTAGGATTCTAACCCAGGTCTCTGTTTTCAGATTCCTTCCAGTTCTAATGCTCTATGACTGTAAGCCTCAGGCTCAGCCCAAGTAGAATCATAGACTTGGGAATTTTGTGGACATGGAACCTGATCAGCTACATGTATCAATGACACCATCAAAAACCTCCATGCCTCTCAAGCCACAGGACTATGGTTAGGAAAACCCAAGCGATACGAGGCACTTAAGCATTAAGATTAAGCCAATTTTTTCTTCACATATGTCACATGAAAGTTGCCTAGTGTCCCAACTAACCAAGCCTTTCTAAGATTTTAAGCATGACTGAAATATTTTGTCAACCTGGGCAATCCTCCCTGCTTTGTCTCCAGCCTTACATAGATCCAAAGCTTGGGAGTGTGTGTCATGGAGGGATCATGTTTTCGAACACAATGAAAAGGCAAAGTAAAATTTCTCCAGAGAGGGAGATAACCCCCTGTTTGGCATTCCAGAAAGGACTGAATTGATCTCTTGGCACACTAACAAGCTGCAACATCTGCCAACAGCACTTGGCAATTGGTTAGAGCTGAAGTTTATCATTTTTTGAAGGAGGGTAGTTGGTTGGGGATTTTATCACGATCACCATCTCTCAATAAAAGACTATAAACTCTGGGCTAACTTGCTGTCCAAAGAGGTGGCCATTTTCTTAGAATCTTGTACTAAATTAATGATTTTGATTAGAGATACAATTTCTTAGAAAGAGTATAAGGCATATCATCCAGTTATAAAAATCTTGTTACTTGATGATTGTGGGAAAAAAAGAGTAGGAGTCAGAAGGCTCCCACTTGTCTTAGCTTTGCTACCATCACAATTATTAAATGACTACTATTGTGCTACAAAGACAAAGAGAGAAGTGATCTCTATGCTCAATAAAAAAAGGTAATGGAGAGGAAATGGGAAAAGCTTATGCAGATGATGGCTTTTGACCTTCATCTTAAGTGAAGAATGTGACTCTGTACAGTAGAGGTAAGGAAGGAGTAGTACTTTATAGGCATGGGGAATGGCCAATGCAAAGACATGAAGACTGGAGATAAGTATCATAAGAAAGTAAAAGAAAGATGTCTTCTCTGGTTGGATCATAGAATATAAATGTGGAGTAATGTCCAACAAGGTTGAAAAGACAAGTTGGGCCAAAACTGTGTAAAAATCTGAAAATTCAAGGGAAGAGTTTATCTAACAGTTGATGGGAAGCTGACTGAGTAAGCCAGTTACATGAACAGATTGATGTTTCAGGAAAATTGCTTTGGCAGCTATGGGGCAGATAGGCTTCCTTGATTTGGGTGTTATTTTCATCCTCTGTAAAATGAGGTAGTGAGACTTGAGATAGTCTCTAAGATCTTTCCGAGCTACAAAATTCTATGGTTCAAAGAGAATATTTTTCTTTCTAAGTCTGAGATTTTCTTATGACTTTGGAAAGGACATCAGTTGTAGTAATTTGGCAGATGTCACTTTCCGGGTATTCCTTGGTCAGTAAGTTACTCAAGCTGTTGGTCAGATTGATTTTTGCCTCCTAGGCTAATTAGAATGAGATGAGATGCTATATGTAAGAGGTCTTGGTGACTGGAAAATATGAATATGAGTTGTTATTATTTCTATGCTCTGCACACAAACCATAAACTTGAGAAATGCTCTATTCTTGAGAAAGCTTGCTTTTCAAAACAATACTGACAAGTTTGGGATGGAGTCCAGGAAAGTTACCCAGCCTGAAGAAAGGATGGCATGGCAAAATCCCACATGGAGATTTTGGATCAGCAGGTCCCAAACTCGTAAATTGAAAAGATTGCCTATGCAAAAGGAAGTGGGAAAGAAAATTGTCATCAGGAATGGAGATGGCACAGTGGATAGAGCACCAGACCTGGAGTCAAGAAGACTCAGCTTCCTGAATTCAAATCTGGCCTCACACACTTTCTAGTTGTGTGACCCTGCTTGCCTCAGTTTCCTCATCTGTCAAATGAGCTAGAGAAGAAAATGGCAAACCACCCTAGTATCCTTGCCAAGAAAACCCCACATGGGATCACAAAGAGTCAGACACAACTGGAAAACAACTAGATAGCATTTGTATTAATAAGTCAAGAAAGATCATAGAATATAATAGTTTGAAGACATCTTAGAACATGGAGTGTCAGAACCGAATGGAACCTTAGAACAGAGAATGCCTTAACACATAGTATATTTCAGATTTGAGAATGACCTTAAAATGTAGGATGTCAGCTGCTACTGGTTCCCTTCTCTCTTAGAACAGAGGATACCAGAGCTAGAAGGTCCCTTAGACCATGGTATGTCAGAGTTAGGAGAGACTTTAGCACATAAAATGTCAGAGTTGGAAGGACCTTGAACTGTAAGAGACATTAGATCATGGGGTATCTGAGCTATGAAGGACCTGAGAACATGAAATTTCTAAATTAAGGTCCTTTAGACAACCCTAGAGGCAGCTAGGTGGTGCAAGGGGCAGTTAGGTGGTAGATATAACAACAGGCCTGGAGTGAGGAATACTCATCTTAAGTTCAAATCTGGCCTCAGACACTTCCTAAATGGGTGACCATGGACAAGTCAAACAACCCCATTTGCCTCATTTGTAAAATGAGCTGGAGAAGGAGCTGCAATCCACTCCAATATTTTTGCCAAGAAATCCCCAAATGAGGTCACAAAGAGTCAGATATGATGGAAATAACTCACCAACAGGCACACCTTTCCTTTTAGAGAGGAGGAAAGAAAATCTCATTGAACAGAATGACTTGTCTTTAGTCATGCTTCTAGCATCAGGGATAGACCCAGAACCGTTTTCATTCTTGTGGTCATTGAGAATATTGTTTTATTTTCTCTGCTTACTTTCATCAGTTCATATAACTCCTCTCATGATTCTCTATCCATCGTACTCACTTATTTTTTCAGTCCAGTACTATTCCATTACATTAATGGACCATGATTTGCTTAACCATTCCCTCAATTGATGGATAATGACTTCCTTCTTCTAGGTCTTTGCAACTGCGCATACAAAAAAATGCTGTTATAAATATTTTGGTGTATATCAAGGCTTATTTTTTTCTTGATGAAAGAAATCCTCTTTGTTTTCCATGGGGAATTACCTAGGGAAAAGTAGCAGACCTGGGGGTAGGAGCAGGAATCAGGAAGTGGGGGTGGAAGGCTCCAACTCTGTTTGGCTCCAGGGGGCCGACTTCGGTATGTGGTAGAGCTGGAATGGGAGAGTTGCCTTGCCTTAGCTGCTCACTGTCCCATGAAGATGCATTTCCCATTTATTTAGACTTTTCATTTAGCATTTACTGAAACTTTAGTGTTCTTGCATCAATCCTTTCACTGATGCTCCATTTCAGTCTTACTCATAAACAGACTGTAAATGAGCAATCAGCATAAACCCCATTTTATTGTGATAATCTGAAGGAAACCAGGCACTGATTTCTACATTTCAGTCCAAACAAACATACCTGTGGACCATCAAACAGGAATCTCTTCCACATTTTTCGATCAGTCATTGAGAAGCATGCTTCGTTTTTCTTTAGCCAGAGGGATGGAACTGGTTTCTTTGGTGAAAGCAGCATCCGGGGCTGCATAAAATGATCTAGGAGTGGCTGGTAGAGACTTAGCCTTTACATATAGATGTTTAAAAGTCCAGATCTTTAGGAAGCCAAAAGAAGATTGGGGAGACAGTGATCTCTCCAACCCCAAACCCCCAAACAGAGACCTGGATTCCAGGGTCACAAACAACATTCCCTCTCTACCCCATTCACTCTGGGGCATGTGAGACATGGGATTCAATTTACCCATCTCTGTCCTGAGTCAAATTTTTTTTTGCTAAACCGCCCAGCATCATTTAATCATAATAGTAACATAAGCTTGCATTTACACGTTGCTTTAAAGCTTGTTACATATATTATCTCATGTGATCCTCATGATAACCCTGAGAGGTAGCTGCTCCTGTTCCCATTTTGCAGATTAGGGAATCGAGGCTGAGAAGTTAAATGGATTGCCTGGAGTTACATAGCTAGGCAGGATTTAAACTTAGGACTTCCTAACTCCAAATTCATCAGCTTATCTTCTAGGGTCACCTGGTTGCCACTAATCATCCCACAAGATCATAAACATGCAGCCAATGTTGTTGAAAATCAACTTTAATAGCCAATTTTGAGGAACTTGGTGTATTACACTAGGTAGCCTAGACAGGAGGTTGGCCTTGTAATCAGGAAGACCTGAGTTCAAATTCTGCCTGAGATATTATCTGTGCAGTCCAGTATAAGACATTTCACTTGTTTCAGGCTTAGTTTCCTCATATGTAAAATGTGGATATTAAAAACATGAACTTCATAGGGCTGTTGCAAGGATCAAAAATGACAGCACATATAAACTGTTTTGCAAACCCTAAAGTGCTATAAACATCATTGTTGTTCAGTTGTGTCTGACTCTTTGTGACCCCATTTGGGGTTTTCTTGGCAAAGATACAGGAGCAGTTTGTCGTTTCCTTCTCCAGATCATTTTACAGAAAAGGAAACTGAGACAAATAGGTTAAGTGACTTGCCCAGGGTCAAACAACTAGTATGGGTCTGAGGCTAAATTTGAACTCTGGTCTTCCTGACTCCAGGTCCAGCATTCTATCTGCCATGCCATCTAGCTTCCCTATAAAAAATTAAATATCAGTCAAATAAGATTTCAAATGTCAAAAAATTAATTATGGAGCAATATCAATTCCACCATGTTTTGAAATCATTATTGTTATTGTCCTTTTTAGAAATTAAATATGAAAATTATACATTTTCAGGGGGGATGAGAACAAGCATTTGTTAAGTGCCTGTTATGAACCAGGTACTGCACTAGGATATTTTATTTACAGGTGTTATTTATTTACAGATATTATTCTCATTTAGTTCCCACAGCAACCGTGGGAAGGAGGTACAACTATTATTGCCATTTGAGGAAACTGTTATTCCCAGTTGAGGAAACTGAAGCAGACAGAGGTTAAATAACTTACCCAAGGTCACATAGCTAGTAAGTCATATTTGTGAGGTCATATTTGTACTCAGATCTTCCCGATTCCAGGCTCAGTTCTCTATCCACTGTGCCACCTAGCTATTTCTAGGTGGCACAGTGGATAGAATGCTAGACCTGGAATCAGTAAAATTTGAATTCAAATCCCACCCCAAAAAACTTACAGAATGCAAGAATTTTTGTGGAACATGAACTGAACCTTGAAAAAATTAGAGATCCAGAGAAAAGGAGGGAGAATATTCCAGGTCTATATAGAACACCATGTACGGGATAATATGGTGATGGTGACAAAAAGCCATGTATGGCAAATAGTAACGAAGTTGATTTGGCTGGAACACTGTATGTTAGAGAGCTATTAAAGGAAGGAATTAGTGTATCACAGTGCCCTATTAATTTAACCCTAACTAATATGAAACAGAATAAAAAGCACAGTAAATTTGATTTCTTATGATACCTGCCTAGCAACAACATTACAAGGCTTTTCCAGTTATGAAATCATTGACTAACACAATGCTAGAGTTAAGAGACATCTTAGAATAGAATAGAATGACCAAGCTAGAAGGACTCTTTGAATATAGGGTATCAGAGCTGGTAGGGACCTTACAATGTCGAATATAGACCTAGGAGGGTCCTTAGAAGACAAGAAGCCAGAGCTAGAAAAGACCTTAGAATATAGAATAGCAGAACTGGGAGGGACCCTAGAAAAAAAACGATTAGAACTAGGAAGGATCATAGAACACAAAATATCAGAACTGGGAGGATCCTTAGAACACAGAATGTTAGAGCAGAAAATCATATTCAAGATCTAGTCCCTCTTAGTTGACATATGGGGAAAGCAAACAAAGTAAAGACGTGTCCAATGTTCTACAATGAGGTGTGTTGGTAGATCTAGAACTATAGCCTAATATACTGACTACTATTTCATCATTTGAAGATGAATTGGAATCCTAGTTCTGTAGTTACTGTATCACTGTGAGTTGTCTTGAAGCCTTATGTAAGAATTTGGATTGGGTTCATAGTTGACAACACCCTAGCTGTCTTCAGCCTTGTTGTCTGAATATTAGCATAACTCTGCTCTGAAATGCAATAGTTGTCTTAGTTATAGGATACAAATGAGCTAGTGTTACCGAATCCTTAACTAATATATTAATTCCTACTTTCTTTTTTTTCATTCCTACTTCCTTTAAAGAGGAAGACAGGTTAAGAGACATCCATTGGTCATCTTTGGCCCCTCTTGGAGTCAGACTAGGAGTTGGATAAGTGATGCAAGAGTGAGGGCATTTTGTCTTATTTTTAAACATCATCAGATGAAGGAATAATAGAAAAACCTAGGGAAAGCATCTGGATAAGACCAAGTGTGCATAAAGGATAATAATAATATTATAGAATATATAATAATAAATATCATATGTATGGTACTTTAAAGTTCACAAGGTAAAGTGCTTTGTGATAACATAAGTTATCTGATCTTCACAACAGTCATATAAAGGAGATAATAAGAAGAGATCCACATGGAAGGAGACACAATTGTGGGAGCATTGAAGGATATATTTGTTGTGTATTTGAAGGGAAAGAAAACAACCAAATGGAAAAACAAGTCAGTTCCTATAAACGCCAAAAAGTGGCTACTGTGGGAACATTCACCTCTCTATACCTATGTCTACTTTCCCAACTGTATTTAATTTTTATGAGAATCACCCATCCAAGGAATCTTGGAAGGATGTTAACAGAGAACTAATAAATTTTTGCAAGAGATATTGCATGGTATTGCATCTTTAATCCCATATGACTGATGGAAAGATATAGAGAATGTAAAACCATAGTATCCATATTCTTTGACCCAGTTCTTCCACTACTGTGCCACTGAGAGATTAAAGAAAGAAGAAAAAGGTCTATATGTACAAATGCATTATAACATCTCTTTTTGTGGTAGCAAAAAAACTGGAAAATAATACCAACTACTGGGGATTGGCTGAACAAATTGTAGTATGTAAATACAATGGAATATTATTGTGCCATAAGAAGTGATGAAATAGAGAGTCTCAAAGGAAACTTGGAATATCTCACTGAAATCGTGCAAAAGTGAAGTGAGTAGAACTAGGGAAACAATTTGTCTAATTACAACATCATACAGCAGATCTGCACAACTTTACTCAAATTCCTCTTCAGAGTTCCTTGTTTGCTAATGTGTTTCAGCCTGGTCATATGTATACTACGTGCCTCTCTGCGCCACTGTGTTGAACGTTATTTTTAATTCCTTGCTCTCACAGTGCAGCTGTGGTGGCCAGAATCATCTCCTCTTTATCTGTCTTGGATGATGATGCTAAAGGTCATTTAAATTGGCCCATCCCAAGTTGATTTTTGAGGGAATCTTAGAAAGCAAACAGTCATAAGTCAGATCAGATCTGTATCCAACCAACAGAGATATCCTCATTTCCTGTGTTAAGGATATTATCAGGGAAATACATGATTGGAAAAGAAGACCGATGAGTTCCATGGGGAGATAGAGAAATAGCAAGTATAAAACCTGAATAATTCAACAATATCCTTGTGATGAGAGAAAACAAAGAAGGCCTTGAGCACATTGGATGGATTCTCTATGATGAACTTTTAGGATGACCTGGAAAGAAGTTGCAAAGATGAGCAGTTGGGTCATGATCAGCATAATTGGAAGAAAGCATAAGAATCAATGTGGTCAGAAAATCATATAAGTTTTGCATAGGATGTCACCCAATATTTTAATTTTAATAATATTTTTAACTATGTCACTCAGTGAACTCCAGTGACTCCCCATTACTTCCAGGATCAAATATAAAACCCTCTGTTTGGCATTTATAACTCTAAATACCTTGAGTCCTTCCTGCCTTTCCTTCTTATACCTTACTCCCCTCCATTAGGTCTATGATCAAGCTTCCTCGATGATGGACTATTTACTGTCCTTTACACATGTAACTCTGGTTTCCATCTTCATGCATATAAATTGACTGTCCCTTATACCTTGAGGGCTCTGCTAGCCCACCCCCTCCTTTCAGCTTCCCTTGTTTCCTTCAAGACTTAGTTCAAACTCCACTCCTATAGAAGACCTTTCTTTCTTAGGCCCTTCCATATACTAGTGCAACTGGCAATATCTTTTATATATGCAAAGCAATACATGTATATACATATGTATACACACATATGTATAGATGTATATGTGTAAATATATATATACATGTATGCGTATATATATATATACATACCCCCCCACATATATATCTCAATCTGAGATTATCTTCCATTTATGGTCTGTACCTTTCATATATTCAAGGCAATATATATGTTAGGCAACTATACATATGTACATATACATAATATACACATATATAATATATATAACACACATATATAAAACATATACATGCATATATAATATATGCACACATCTGTCTATATCTCCCTATCTTTCTCTCTATATCTATACTTGAGATTGTCTTCTACTTCCACTGTATTTTTCTATATGTAGTTTTTGCACACTACTCTCCTTAGAAGATGAGCTCTTTGAGGACAAGGATCATGTTTTTGCCCTTCTTTGTGTGTCCACTCAGTACTTAGCACAGTACTTGGCACACCGTAAGACCTTAATAAATGCTTGTTGACTAGCTGGCTTATCTTTAAAACCTGAATCAATAACTTCAATTTGTCATTAAGGGTTCTATCCAGAGGGGAGCCTCGAGCACTAAGCTTGCTGTAGCTATGAAAGCATGCCCGCAGGGCTTATTATGATGGATGGTAGGATTTGGAAAACATTTTTCAGTGTAGATCTTTGGGTCACAAGCAGTCAGAGTGAAGAGAAGCAAAGATGAGGGAGTTGGCCGTTTACCATGCTTCCTGAGAAGTTTCAAAATAGGTTCTGACATCAGGTTGCCATTCCAAGTGAGGCTGTATGTGCCTCTTGCTACAGATTGTTCAAAAGACTTTAACCACATCTATCAGGAAATGGCTTATGAAGGTTTCAGTAAAATTCTTAAGTGTCTGAGATATAATCAGCCAAGATGGAATTCAGGAAAATGTGTGCTCTGAGTCGAAAAAAATCAAAAAGTTTCAAACTGAGATCAGAAGGATATTTCAATTTAACCAGTTCCTCCTTCCACCTGTCAAAGGCTAAGCCAAATCCACTTTTCTTCCCGCATCATTAAGGGAAGGAAGTGAAAACCTTCCAGGCTCTGTTAGGAAGCATCTCTGTGGCACAGGCTGGAACTTTGCTCCATGTCTACATGCATAGTCTGTGATCTCTACTTCCTCCTGCCTATTGGCAATAGTCAGTAATCTTTCAGCTGTGGTCTTCAAAGCCAAACATGAACCAGTATTTTCCATCAGGGTTGTAATTTTGGCCTGTAATTTTATCACCCGAATCTAAATCCACTTCAGAAATACCATAAACTAATTGTCGCTGAATAAACTTAAACTTTTGAGTAGTTTATAAGAGTGATTTAATAAAAAAGGAAAAATAGAAAACAACTGTTGCCCACAGAATTTTTGGCAGAAAGGTAAAACATCTCTGTTTCTTTTTGAGAGCCTTCCCTCATTTCAGCGAAAGCAGTACCCACCCTTACTCTCACAGTGCAGCTGTGGTGGCCAGAATCATCTCCTCTTTGTTTGTCTTGGATGATGATGCTATTTAACATCGGTCCATCCCAAGTTGATTTTTGAGGGAATCTTAAAAGCAAACAGTCATAAGTCAGATCAGATCTGTATCCAACCAACAGAGATAACCTCATTTCCTATGTTAAGGGGAAAAAAAAACCCAAAACCAATAACATCTTGTTCAATAACATTCTATTTAATTTGACAAGCATTTAATTAAGTACCTATTATGTTCTAGGCACTGAGAATATCTAGACAAAGTTGAAACAGTCTCTTGCTTTCAAAGGACTGAGTTTACATTTATTCAGTGGAGGGAGACTGCATGTACGTACAGAGATGAGTAAATACCAAGAGTAGAAAAAATGAATATACAAAAATTTCCCTGGGATTCCGGGGTGGAGAGAGGGAAAGAAATCTACCAAATGGGGAATCGGAAAGGTCTTCTTGTAGGAGAGGTCACTTAAGGTAAGACTCTAAGGGAGCCAGGGGATTCGATGTAGGAGTTGTAGACTCATTCACAGTTTGCAAAGCTCAGCCCTTCAGAGCTCATGCTAAGTTTATGTTCTGCCCTAATTTGAATGACTCCTGGTTAGTCTGCTTCAATTCATTCATATTAAGGAACAATATACAGAGGATATAAAGTGATCAGCTCTGTTTATGCTGAAGAAAGAAGGATTGTATAACCAATAAACAGCAAAGCTGAGTATGAATGTTGACGGGCTCCTGCTAATCATTTATGAATGAGAATCTCTCTCTCTTTTTTTTCCTTTGCAGAACCTCTGTGGACAATTGAGGAAATGTCAAACAATGCAAAAGTCCATAAACAGCCTTTCTGGTGCAAAACAAAAAGACATTAATAGGCTTCTATTGTGGGAGAGTTCATGTTGACAGGGAGAAGTCTGCAACACATAAAATTATAAGTGAAGAGACCAGGGTTGGAATACAGCGCTTCTGCAAGTCTGGGATATAAATCTGTCCAGGGCCGACTAATGAAGCACACAAACCTTCTGACGTTCCCTTCTCCCTCTTGGGTGGTTGCTGGAGGATTTCAGCTTTCTTGTCATTCCCTGGTAATGCTTTGGACACACACACACACACACACACACACACACACACACACACACACACACACACATACACAGAGTGATATTTAAACTCCTGTTGCCATAAAGGGAGAATCCAAGCTAGAACTTGATATATCATATTTGAATTCTTAGCAATCAAAACCCAAAAAGGTAATCTTCCATTTCAGTGTGGAAAGGTAAATGTGAGTATCAAACTCCAAGGTCTCTGGGCTTGATGGTGGCTTCTTGATATTTTACCTAAAACTATACCTCTCTATAAAGGCTCTTTTCATTGACAATATGTGTAGTTTCACCACAAAAGAGAAGAATAACAAATCTCACATTTATAGCTTCTGAAGTTTCTTTTTTTCTTTTTCTTTTTGCTTCCAATAGCCTTGGAAGGTAGGTGGTAGGAGTAGTATTATTTCCATTTTACAGATAAGGCAACTGAGATTCTGAAAGGTAAGTTGATTTACTAAGTTCATGCCATCATTAATGGTTAGAACTAGCATTTGAATTCAGGCCTTCTGAATTCCTGTGCCATTTTCATTCTACCATGTTGCTTCCCACTTTGAAACACATGTGCCATTCTACTGCAGGAAAACAGTCTAGAGTTGAAAAGGATTTCACAGGCTATATGGTTCAGCCCTTTCATTTTTCAGATGAAGAACTTGAGACTCACGTAGGTTGAGTAGATCATATACATTAAAATCATCTGAGATGGAATTAGAACCCAGGACCTCTAATTTCATAACCAGAAATCTTTCTTCTCTACCACATTATGCACAGAAGAAGGAAGAATCCCTGCCTCCCAGTCATCTGACCATCACCACCAATCCTGGAATTTTTATTGGATATTTCATTATATTTTACATTGTTGTTGTATTTGTCCTTCATTGCCAAAGAAGACCATGCCGTCAGAGAAATTGTGGCATGACTTGCACTTGACTTTGTTTTGAGGGAGGGAGGGCTGTGCAAAATTATTTAAAGTAAAAACCTCTATACCTGGAATCTCTCTGTCCAAATTGGGCAACTGCAGATCAGAATAGAGAAGTTACATGGGACCATAAAGATCCCCTAGTTCAAACTCTATTATTTGACAGAGGAAGAAAAAGACAGCATCTTCTCATGGTCCTAAATCTGGCAAGAACCTAGGTCTTCTAATTAAGACCAATGGTCTTTTGATATATTTCCCTTTTTCCTTAGGGATTTAATTTTCTTCCCTATTTGATCCAATTAACTTTATTTATGAAATTCAATTTTTATTGCTATCCTTTGTTTTTGACATCATCTAAATTTCCCACTATATCCCTTCCCTATTCCTCCCAGACAACCATTCCTCATAACAAAACAAAAGAGGAAAAAAAGTTCCAGAAAACTAATCAACCAACATTATATGAAATTTTCAACACCCATAGTTATCCTCATCTGCAAGAAAAAGAGGAAAGAATATTTACATATCACTATTTTGGGGAACAAAAGTCGATCATTACAATCTCACAGTGTCAGATATCTTTCTATGATTGTTCTTTTCATTTTACAGTTCTTTTTAATGGTCAGTGTGTATATTGTTTTCCTAGGTCCACTTCAATTTGCATCAGTTCATATAAATCTCCTCTGTATGTTCATATTCATGTTTCTCTGTATTCATCATATTCATTATTTCTTATGTTATAGTAATTTTCCATTACATTTATGAACCATGATTTGTTCAACTTCTTCAATTGATGTTTCGACCAATCCATTTTCTCATCTCAATTTTATTTGTTCATTAATTGCCTTTTAGACAAGGATCAAAGAAATACTTTCTTAGGTATCCTCCTTTTGTCCTAACACGATTTAAAATAGCAACAGCAACACCTGTACATATGCATATTGATTAGGTTATAACACTGGAAGTCACTAAGGGGCAGTAGAACATAAAATGGATTTTGGATCAGGATATCTTTTGATCAGTGTTCTGCCTAGGTGGCTTAACACTTCTATCCCAGGTGAAAAGAGTGCTGTCCTTGGAGTTAGGAAAGTCTTGAGTGCAAATATAACTGCAGAAACTTACTAGCTGTGTGACTCTGGGCAAGTCATTTAACCTGTCCACCTTAATTTCTTCATCTGTAAAGTAGGGATAATAATAGCACTACTTTCCAAAGTTGTTGTGATGATCAAATAAAATAATATTTGTAAAGTGCTTTACAAACCTTAAAGTACCATATAAATGGTGCTCACTTAACTATCAATAACAACCATTATTATTGTTGTTGTTAATTCTAGGACTTTAGAGGGAAAGGGAATCTTTTTTATGTCATCTATCTGCATGCTCAGCCGATAAGGAAACTGAGTCCCAGTAAGCAAACCAGATTGACTGGAATGTAGAATGTGTAATGGGGAGCTATGGAGTCTGCCTGAAAAGGTAGGTTGGAGCCCATTTGTGATAAGTTTTAGATGACAAGCAGTCAATAGAGAGCCAATGTGTGTATGTGTGTATTTTTTTTTTTGAGAACTAGAATATAAGTTAGACCTGTACCTGAGGAATATGAGTTTGGTGGGTGTGTGGGAGATGAATTAGAATGGGATGGGATGATATTCAGAGACACCAAGTTGGAGGTCATTGAAATATCCAGGGGAGAGAAGATGAATGCCTGAACCAGAATGATAATCATGTGAGTGGAGAGGAGACAAATGTGAGAGATGTCATAGTTGGAGACAAGACTTGGCAACTGGTTAGGTACAGGAGAAGGGTGTGAGGAAGAATGAAGAATAGGGGAGAAATCTGAAGTTTCTAACCTGAGTGACAGGAAAGATGGCGGCATCCTCAGTAGAAAGAGGGAAGTTAGTTGAGGTGATTGATTAGGGGTAGAAAAGTTAATGAATTGTGTTTTGATCTGGCTATGTCATTACTCTCTTTTTGACTTTAAGGGTCTTTTTGCTTTCTTCCTAATTTTCTAGTTATGGGGCAGCTAGGTGGTGTAGTGGATAGAGCACCAGTGCAGGAGTCAGGAGGACCTGAGTTCAAATCTCACCTCAGACACTTGACACTCATTAGCTATGTGACTTTGGGCAAGTCACTTAACCCCTATTGCCTCATCCTGGGTCATATCCAGTCATCCTGAGGAATATCTGGTCACTGGATTCAGGTGGCTCTGGAGGAGAAGTGAGATTGGTGACCTGCATAGCCCTCCCTCACTCAAAACAAAGGCAAGTGCAAGTCATGTCATTATTCCTCTGATGTCATGACCTTCTTCGGCAATAAAGGATGAACACAATTTTCTAGTTAATCTTACTTCATGCTATCACCATACCCTCCCCCGCCTTCAAGGACGCTTTACTTTCCAAATATTTCGGTTTTTATTTTTCAGATCCCTCTAATTTCTCTAAAGAATCATATCTTTTCTTTCTTTCCCAACTGTGTTGCCATACTCATGATGACAATGTATTTCTGTTCTGTAGCTCTTGAATGGTGACCCAGTGGGAAGTAATGAGACATACATACATACACACACACACACACACACACACACACACACACAGAGAAAAACAAAGAAAGGCAGAAGCAGAGATAGAGAGACGGAGAGAAAAAGAAAAGGAGAAGGAGCAGGGGGAGGAGAGGAGAAAGATTGAGAGGAGAGACAGAAACAACAATGAAAAATCTTTGCAAACCATTCCTTAATCCAATTATTGCAGATAATCCATTACAAAGTTCAAATCATCTCTGATGTCTAAGTCATACATATTTTTTCCTTTTGACCTTTCCTAATGCAAACTTGTTGCTGGAGGTAGCAAGGTTACACATATGGAAAAATCATGACTCACACTATGTGTTCAGTGAGAGCTGAATTTGAATGGGGATTAGATGAAGGAAACTGTCATGAGATTTCAACTTGAGTACTTCAAAGGTGTCTGAGTTTTCTTTTTCTTTTGTGGAGATTGAGGGAAATGGATCTTTTGGCTACTGTTAGAGAAAAGGCTTTAGAGACATTGTGGTTCAATAGAAAGAGAGAGGAGACTCAGGTTTGAGTTCTGGCTCTGATACTCACCGGCTATGGGACTATGGGTAAATTCCTTCTCTAAACTTGTTTACTCATCTGTAAAATGGGGCTCATCATGTTTGCACTTGCCTCTAGGCAAGGACTTGTGGGGAAAGCCGTTTGTAAGCTTTAAAGAGCTCTAGAAATCTAAGTTATTAAGGGTTTCCAGCCCACTCAAATCTCACTAATTTGGGACTAATGGGCAGAGAAGGTCATTTTGCATTGGTTAAAATGTGAAATGCCAATTAAAAAAAGAATGAAGTTGTATTTTTTCAGCTACATACAGCAGCCAGAACTAAGCATGCTAAATGCTCCTAAAAAAAGATCAGAATTGAATCATTAGGACATAAGATCCTCAAATTCAGGGGTTCCTCCTTCCCTCCCCCACCCTGTCTATCTCCACACCTAGTACGATGCCTAACACAAAGCAGTTATTTAACATACACTTGCTGATTGATACATAAAATTAATTTACAATTAATACTTCTAAGAAGGTGATTAGTCAGTGCTGGGTTTGGCTTATGTGTCAATCACATTACTTGAAATTATATTCAGAATTAGAGAATGTTGGGGTAGGAAGTCTACCTTCCACCTTTAATAGGGTCTGAAAATGAGGGCCACAGAGGGACCTCAAATTGGGAAGATTCGAGTTCAAATTTAGCCTCAGTCACTTATAAGTTTGGTGTTCTTGGGCAAGTGACTTCATCTCTGTCTGCCTGTCTCCTCAACTCTAAAATGGGGATAATAAAAGCAGCTACCTCCCAGGGCTGTTGTGAGAGTGAAATGAGATATTATTTGTAAAAGTGCTTAGCACAGTGCCTGGCACATAGTAGGCACTATATAAGCATTAGCTATCATCACCATCTTCATCATCATCCATCATCTTCCTCCTCCTCCTCCTCCTCTTTACTAAATGAGTAGAGCAAAGATGGCTTTTAGCCAACCTCTACCCAAATACACGTAGTATTACACATGGTAAGTACCAGCCACTAAGGAGAGATGACATGGTACAATGGACAAGAATTAGAGGCTCTTAAGGCAGATGACCATAATTTTCAGCAGCATCTTTGACCTGTCTGAGCCTTAAAATCCACACCCAGATCTAAACCTAGAAAGTATCCAAGAGGCTAGGTAATCCCAATCTCCCCATTTTACAGCTGAGGTGACTGAGGTCCAGAGAGACCAAAGCAGCTGCCCAAGATGACCTCTTCTTTCTCTATTTCTCATTTTATCTCTCCTCTCTTTCACTCTCTCTGTCTCTGTTTCTCTCTCTCTCTTTCACCTTCCCCTTCATCTTGGTCCCTACTCTCTTTGGCCTCATAGAGTAGTGCATCTTAGGTGCTAATACCCTCCCCAAGTCATTAGAACTCTTTCTCTTGAAATGACTGACTGTACTTGCTTCTTAGTGTACGTGTTGTTTCCCACTTCCAATCCCTTTCATCCACATCTGGGTCAGAGACTCTTCTTCTGTTTGTGTCCCCCAAAACCTAACATGGAAGCCTGTACATTGTGAGTGTTGAATAAACACAGGCTAAATCTGTGTTTTTATACAACACTAGACTTTTCAAAATGCTTTCATATGCATGAGCTCATTTAATCCTTGTAACAACTCTATGATGTTCCTTAAGTCAGCCTCATCATCCCTAGGAGAGGCCTAGAAAAGTGATGGTACTCACTCTAGGTCACACAGTCAATGACATACAACTTGGGTAAGATCCCAGATATCCCTCTTGGCTCAGTGCCCTTTTCCTGGACTAAAACCCCAAACTGTGTCCACACCTGCTTGCAGATTTCTGGCCAATAAGTAGATACCCAACCTGCCTCGTACAAATATGCCTTGGGTCTGATTACCTTTAATGGCCAGATGCTTTTAAAAACGGGCAGCCAACCCTGACTGGTAGTACAACAAACACCACTGGAATTAGAGAAAGAAAAAGAAAGAACCAAGAAAAGAAAAAACAGAACAGATAATTCTGCAATTTAATTTTCCATATTCTCTAATAATGGTGCTCGTGTCATGGTTGATGGATGAAACCGCTACATGAGGCTTCTCTCAAGATTAATTTCCCTCCCAGAATTGCAGTTGTATTTTTCTAAGGAACGTCTTACTCCCTTACACAATCAGGTTGGGTTTTTTCTCCTTTCCTTTCCTTTGGCTTGGAAGAATGTTTTGGATTCTGTCCAAAGGAGAAAATTAGCCTGGGCATCAAGTCCAACTTTTGTGTTTACTAAAGAGCCGAGAATCCCTTTCCTGGAGGAGAAAGAGCAGCTTTTATGTGGAAAACTTCACGAAAGCAGCCATTAGAGCTGAACCCACTTTATCTAAAACTGCCTACACTCCCCGAGAATCTGCTGGAGCTACTTGGGCCAAGATCTTGGGGCATCTAAACCTTTTACCTCTGCCCTGAAACAAATCGGCTGAAGTCCATTAAAATCTGAAATGTCATCTGACCCCTTGTTTTCTCAGAGCCAAGATAATAGGAGATCTGGCATTTAAAGCCAGCATTTGATCTTATCTCCTTTTCTCTGACCATACTGGCTCCGCCAAAATAACTTTTATCTGGAAATAAAATAATGCAATTAATTAATGTTCTGCTGTCTGACGCTCTGTGAAGAGACCCCAACGCTAATGATTTAATGTAGACGCTCCATCTTCTAATTTGAAAAACATTTATTGAATAAATGGCTTTTGGTTAAAAGGGGGCTGTAACAAATACACACGGAGGCTACTTTCCCTTTCCCCCTCTCCCCAAAATGAAATGGAATACACAGATTTGTTTTTGCAGGGGAGGGGGAGCAAAAATAAGTAGCATTTCTTTTCCCCACTCTAAGCAGGCTGAGAACAAACTATTAACAAGTGTCCTTACTGCATTTAAATCCCCTAAGAATTTTCTTTTTCAAACCAATCTCCTGACATTACCCAGATGACAGCCAATAGAAAAATCACAAATGCTGTCCTCACCCAATGAAATCACTTTGGTGCTGTAATGTAGAAATGATGTTAGCTCTGGAAAACAACGCAGATGGCAACATATATATATTTTTTACTTTCAAATCTTATTTTTTCTTCTCAAATGAGAGAGGTAGGACGGTAGGTGAGAAAGAACACCAAGAAAGAGGAGGTAGAAAAATAAGGTTTTGTTTCTAGCTCTCTCCCAGTAACCTGAAGGACGTTGGCCAAGTCACTCGCCATCTATGGCCACAACTTTTCCATCTGTAAAATGAAGAGATTAAGTTAGGTGGTCTCTAAGTTGTTTTTATTTCTGCAGTTCTACAATTTTATGGTCTAAGATGTACAAAAAGTTGAGTATGTCTTCCTATAAATTACCTGTCTCTCTGATTTTACGTTGACTAAAAACCAAGGGGAAATCCTCTATTTTTTTTTAGGATTCTCAAAATTGGTCCTGTAGTTATGTATTACATCTAAATTCTATTCAAACATAAGCCAGCCATATTTTATAATTAGAAGACAAGCTCTCTGAGGGCAAGAGTTACTTTCTTCCTTACTCCCAGCACAGTGAATGTTTTGCACATAGTAGGTGGTTAGTAAACATGGGTTGAATTTAAATTTTTTTTGCATTAACATAGTGCAATAGACAAAAGAACAGATTGAACTGAGAATAGAAAGTCTCCAAGTCTAATCGTGTCTCTTCCTCTATTGTCCCTTTGAAAGGACCTTCTCTATATGATGAAGCCAAATAGGTTTTCCATTCCCACTTCACTTGACAACTGTATAATTCAAGAATAATTTACAGTGCTTTAAGTTTTACATAACAATTTCTTCACTATAACCTTGTCAGGTAGACGGTGCAAGCACTATTATTCTTATTTTACAAGTGGGAGGAATGAGTTTCATAGAAGCTCATGGTCACATAGTTAATAGTGTAGTGGAAAAAAAAAAAAAACACTGACTTTGAATTTATGGCACCTGAGTTCCTATTCCAACTCTGCTGCTTCCTTCCTGTGTCCCTGGGTAAGTCTCTGGGCCTCAGTTTTCTCATCTGTGAAATGAGCCCTAATTCCTTGATGCTAAGGGTTTGCACTTGGAGTCAAACATGGCTTTACTTCTGACTTCTGGGCTCCTGCTGTTTCCCTCACATAGCAATGGATATAACTTTAATGGGAAAGAAATTTGAAAATGATTCACTTGATCCCATACTTTATCTTTTCTCCAATATTTGGGGCAGCTTGGCTGTTTGCCACGTTTTATTCATAAAAAATATTTTAAAGTATTTATTTATAAAAGCACAAATACACCTTAAGGCTGCCACCCACCAATGCATATGAGGCTTCACCCTATCATTAAAGGATTGTATAAAGTGGAAATGGTCATCAAATGATCTTGGCTTTATTATCTGGGTACAAATAACTGTGAACTGATGGACTTTTCACTTTAACTGTCTGGCAGTTTAAGAACCCACTGGACCATATCATCCTCTCCCCCAGGCACAATGTAGACCCAGCCCTTTATACCCACAAGCTGAAAGAAAGAGCACACCATCGCCGCCTTGTGGTGATGAGAAAAGTACTTTCCAATGTTTCTTCACCGGGAACTAAAGTGAAGAACTTAAGTTTCTTCAAACATCTGGAGTTCTGCACATGCATTTGTTGATATGATGAACACAGGGAAATCAGACTCCACTTAGAGGCTTTCATGGTCAAGATATCTTAGTTTGTGATGAAGAGGCACCAAGATGAGTGGGCAGAGGGGTGGATTTGAACATCAGGGATCTGGGTTGGGATTCTGATTCTGATGCTGTTGGATTAGAGATGGGAGGGAGAGGGAAAGGAAGGGAGTGAGAGACAGAGACAGAGAGATTTGGAGAGGGGGAGAGATATAGAGAGGGATACAGAGACAGAGACAGACACAGAGAGAGAGATTTAGAAGGAAAGTGAAACTGAGACATACAGACACAGAAAGAGAGAAAGAGAGAGAGAGAGAGAGAGAGAGAGAGAGAGAGAGAGAGAGAGAGAGAGAGAGAGAGAGAGAGAGAAGTGTAGACTCAGCTAAATCACTTAACCTTATTCAGTCAGTCAGCAAACATGTATTAGTCGTTTACTCAGTGCAAAGTACTGGAGCTGCAAAGAAAGGCCAAGCCTACATCTGGGCCACCCACTTCTCTGCCACAGTATCTTCTACTGAGTCCTTTGCCAACCTTGACCTAGACCAACAATTTCCATCTCCTGATCTAGAAAATCGGAGGTCTGAGAAAGAAAATAGGACAGTGTGCTCTAGTGGAAAAAGTCCCGGATGTGAATTCTGACAACTTCCATCCTCATTTTCGTTCTGTTAATAAATAATCCGTACAACCTTGGATTTTCCTTCCTCATTCTAGGCCTCAGTTGTCTTGCTTGTAAAACAGAGGAATGGAAGTGGACAATGGAAACTCGAAAGCCCCTTCTGGTTCTACGTTCTAGGATCCTCACAGAGAGGCATCATGGTATCATGGAAAGAACACTGGCAGAGGAGATTTGGCTTCCAGTGCTGGTTTGGCTACTCACACGCCCAGTGACCTTTGGCTCTTTGACTCTCCTTTGCCTCAGGGTCCTCATCTATAAAATGTTGACATTATCTGGCCTGCTCTCGGGGCTGTTGGGAAGATCCAGAGATAATTCTGCTCTTTTCTGCCTTTGACTGGGTCACATTCACCTTTCTCTGTATGTTGGCATTGTACCCTCAGTAAAAAGCAGGCTTCTTGAGGACCAGCACCATTTTTCATATCTTTGTACCTAATGTAGTGCTTTGAATGTGGCAGTCATCTAATAACTATTTATTGAACTTGATTTTTAGTGGGGATATTAGTGCTAATGTTATGTATCTGTTAGAAATGTATTTTATTGGATGAATAATGCAAGATGACTAATGATAGATTATATCTATATATAAATACATAGATTATATAGAAAAATTTACTAAATTCAAACCCTACTTTACCAACCTTACCTCATCATTTTTCAGCTCTCGATCAATAATCTTACCATTGTATTCCTCAGCATATAGGCTATATTGTCGTAAAAATAGACAACTCTTGGGTCTCTGAACATGTTTTATGTAACCCAACACACATTTATTAAGTGTCAACTATGCAAGGGGTAGCTCATCTTCTTGAGCCTCAGACAATTACTAGCTGTTTGACCCTGGGCAACTCATTTCACCTTGTTTGCCTCAGTTTCCTCATCTATAAAATGAGTTGGAGATGGAAATGGCAAACCACTCTAGTATCTCTGCAAGAAAATCCCAAATGGGGTCACAACGGAGAGTTGGATGCAACTGAACAGTACTATACCCTGTGCTCATTGCTAGGGATACAAAGAAAGGCATTCCTTACCTTCAGCGAGTTTATATTCTTATGGAAAGAAAACAGAAAACAACTAGATATTTTGTTTTATTGATGTATTGTCCTGATATTAGACTATAAGTTCCATGAGGACAGGGACTTGGTACCAATCAGGGTTTGCATCATCCCAGTGCCCAGCCTAATGCTCTTTGTACAGCAGACAGTTAATAAATGTTTGTTGTTGTTATAAGTCATTTTTACTAACTCAGCATAAACCTAAGTTTCCTCATTTCAAATCCAATGTTCTACCAAGGATGTTCCATGGCCAATTAGCTCTCACTCAGTGGTCACAGGGTGCCTATCTAGTTGGCACATTTATATAGTCCTATAGAACTAAGACATCCAGTTATCACTTATTATTTAGGAGACATTTCACCTCATCATGAACAGTTCCCATTTCTCTGGTAATTTGATCTTCATAGGGAAGCAGCCATTCAAGGAAGCAATAGACTATGAGATATGCAGTTCAACTACCCTAACTATGGAGAAAGCACTGGACCTTAAATCAGAAGAGCTGAGTTTGAATGAAGGCTCCATGGTTTTCTACTTGTGGGACTTGTAGGACCCTCCTTTGGCCCTAGTTTCTGAAGAATAAAGGCATTGGATGAGATATTCTCCAAGGTCCTTTCGAGCTCCTCCCTCCCATACAGATCACACAGTTAGTAAGTATGATAGTAGACAAGCATAGACTTGACCTTGGGCCTTTTGACTCCCAAGCCAGTATTCTTTCCACTAGGCAACAGTATAAATTCTACTTCTCTGGGGAGTGTTACCCAAAAGACTTTTTGGGAGACTATATTAAGTAACATTCATTTGGTCTTGGGGATCCTTTCCTCAGAGCCAAACAGGGCTTTCTTCTCCTGCTATCTGAAAATAAACAGATGAATGTCAAGATGCTGGTATTGCCTCGGCTTTATTCTCTTTTCCTAGATAAGAGCCTAGTAAGACAATTTCACTAGGAATGCCCAGAAATCTATGAGTATTGGAGGCATTATCAGAACCTTGGAGATCAAGCTGGCTGGTATTTAATAAGAGCGGCCTCTAATCATTTGGGAAGTCAATGAACACTTTGTTAAAGTGAATTCTCCAGTCTCTGGGTAAGGGCAGCCTCCCCGACTCCCTGCCTCCATCTCCTTGGGAAGGATACCCTGCAGTGGACTGGGAGCACTTGCATCTCCACCTCGGTCCAGGCCTGGAGTGAGCAAGCATGGCCAGGTGGTCTCTGTCAGGTTCCGTGACTGATACAGTTACTCTCTCTCTTGGGCTGCTTTTATTTAGGCAGTGGGAGCTCAGTAACCCACAGGTCAAAGGCACCAGAATCACTGGTGGTTTCTAGGCTGAAATGGAGAAATGCCTTTATAAGGTAAGGGAGCAGAGGTCAGGGTGGGGGGAGGAGGAGGAGGAGGAGGGCAGGAGAAAGGGAGAGGGAGGGAGAGACAGACAGAAGAGATGAATGGGGTGTTCAGAGCACAGAGGATTTCAGAGAAAGGGGGTGGTGCCTAGCATTTAAATCAACAATATTTACTGAGGAAATTAAACTATGGCTTTCTCCTTTGTATTTTAACATGAGAAGCTCTGCAGGATGGCAGAAAGAACACTGTACTTAGTCATCAGACCTCTGTGACTTTGCTGGGTGGCCTGAGACAAATCACTTCAGCCTTCTGTTCTGATTCCTCATCTGTAAAATATGGCTCATCATAAAGAGACAGTAATTTATCACAGAAAGTGTTGTTGAAAAAGCCCTTTGTAAATCTTAAGGGAGGAATCGTACTATGGTGGACAGAATACTTCATCTGACATCAGAAGCCCTGAATTCAAATCCCATGTAACTTTGGGAAAGGTATTTAACTTTTATGGATCTCAGTTCATCATGTGTAAAATAAGTGCTTGTACCAGATGGGCCCTGAGGTCTCTTTGAGCTCTAAATCTATGATCTTAAGTGTTGCAGGAAAAAAAAAAATGTCCTATCCTTATCATACATGTTACTTCACTTGCTGTTATGGATCCATGATCTCAGGGCTGCTCCCTTCATGGATAGAGGTAGGGCTCAACTAACCTTCTAATATCCTCTGTAACTACTGTCCATGTCCTCCTAAAAGACCCACAGAAGAGCTAGCCAACCTGCTCATGTCCCGTCTCCCCCCTCCCAAATGTCTTAAGTAGCATTGAAGCACTCAGTCTCCATGTATCATTGATCACCCTCACCATATACATGCCTACCCCATCATCCCACACTTCTCCAATATCCATGGCACCTTTTCAAAAATTGACCATGCGTTGGAGCATAAAATCCTCACTACCATTATTTTTAGAAAAATAGAAATATTAAACACATTATTTGCTGATTATAATGCAATAAAATTATATTCAAAAAAGTACCCTTATGGAAAGAATTTTAAAAAGCAATTGAAGACTCCACAATATTCTAAGAAATAGATGGTTCAAAAACAAAGGACAGCGAGGTGGCTCCATAGTGCACAGAGTGCCAAGCCTGGAGTCAGGAAGACCCATCTTTCTGAGTTCAAATCCAGCCTCAGACACTTCCCAGCTGTGTGTCCTTGGGCAAGTCCCTTAACCCTGTTTGCTTCAGTTTTTTCATCTATAAAAGGAACTTGAGAAGGAAATGGCAAACCACTCCTGTATCTTTGCCAAGAAAACCCTGAACTGGGTCACAAGAGTTGGACGCGACTGAAAAAGGTCTGAACAAAGAATAAATGATAGGAACAATAAAGAATTTCATCAAGGAAAATGACAAATTATGTTGGACAAATTAGACTGTAAGGTCCCTGAGGGCAGGGGATGATTTTTGCCTCTTTTTTGTATCCCCAGTACTTCGCATAGCAGTAGGCACATGGTAGGTACTTAATCAATGCTTATTGTTTGGTTAGTTGACAATGCCTTTTCTACCGTTTCTTTCAAGCAAGTCATCACCAGTAACGTGGTTCAGCTTAGGGATGCTTAATGACTGTCTCTCCACTGCTCTCTGAATAACCAATAATTGTGATTCTTCAGAAATTGTGGAGCCCCAAAGTTCACCAACATATAGCATCATAAGGGAATATTTTTTGTCCATTCCTTTGATTTCATTAGGAGAGGATATCTCACAACTACGCTGACTAGGTACATAATAAGAGCTAATGCTATCTAGCATTTCTATAGCACTTTAAGATTGGCAAGATACTTTGCAAATAGCCCATTTAATCATCACATCAATCCTATAAAAGGTGGGTTCTGTTATTTTCCTCATTTAACAGATGAGGAAACTGAAGCTGAGAGCGTGCATGACTTGCCAAGGGACATGCTGCTAGTCCTGAGCATCTTCCAGCATATTGCTCAGCTTCAGTTAGATCTTCATTGAAGCAAGGCAGTTCATTCATTTGTCTTGGTTCCATTCTCTATCTTATTCTTCAAAGAAGTTACTCCAAATCTTTCATCCTCCAGCCTCCCACACCTCTCTCCTTACCACCCCACCCCCACATCAGCTGAGGGCCTTATCTCTAACATGAATGATTTCCCTCTTCTCCCTTTCCCTACTTCTTAAAACTCCCTGACACCTCCCACTCTCTCCTCTCCCCCAGTCTCCAACAAAGAGATGGCTCTTCTCTTTGCCAATCCCATCCCCTCTTTTCTTCTTTAGCTGATTACATTATAACTCACCACCTGCTCTGCTGAATCTTCAATCCTTTCCTATCTACCCATCCTCTTCTTACTGACTTCAAACATGTGCCAGTCTGCTGCATCCTTAAAAAACCCTCACCAGATCTCATCATTTCCTTAAGCTACCGCCCCACATCTCTTCTCCCTTGCTTAGCCAAACTTCTTGAAAAAGCTTATTATACTGGCTGCCTCTACTCCCTCACACCTCACGCCTCAGAACTTCATAGTTTGGCTTCTGACCTCATCACTCAATTGAACAAAGTTTATAATGAACTCGATGACCATGATGTGGTCATCGTGCTTTAGGTTCTCAGCCTTGACTCTTCTGGACCTATCTCCTGCACTTGACCCTGTTCATCACCTTCTTCTCCTGGACATTTTCTCTTCTCTGAGTTTTTGTGACACTGCTCACCTATTTGACTTGTTCTTTCTCAGTTTCCTTTGCTGTCTCATTATTCATATGACACCTTTTAACTATGGGGGTCCCCCAAGCATCTGTTCTAGTTTCTCTCTCTCTCTCTCTCCCTCTCTCTCTCTGTCTCTCTCTTTCTCTTGCTTTCTCCTCTCCTCTTCTCTTTCTCCTCCATCTCTTCCCCTTTCTCTCTTTTGTCTCTCTCCCCTCTCTCCTCCTTTCTTATCTCTCCCCCTCCTCTTTCTATCTTTCCCCCTCTTTCCTCTCTTCCTCTTTTCCCTCCCCCTCTCTTCTCTCTTTTTCTTTCCTCTCCCTTTTTCTTCTCTCCATCACCTCTCTTTCTTTTTCCTCCCTCTGTCTCTCTCTTTCTCTCCCATTCTTGAATAACCTCATCAGATTCCATAGGTTTAATTATCATTTTTATGAGTATTTCTATGAATATAACTCACACATCTACTTTTCCAGCCCATGTCTTCCCTAAATTTGAATCCCTCATCCCTAATTGCTGATTAGATATTTCAAACTGGACGTTTTAGAGAAATCTTAAATTCAACCTGTCCAGAATTAAACTCATTATCCTCCCCCTGAAAGACCTTCCATCTTCCAGACTTCTGGCCATGTGACTTCTCCAACTGGTTCCAGTGGCTTTCTATTGCCTTTGGGATAGAATAAAAATGCTGTTTCACTTTTAAAGTCTTTCCCAGTTTTGCCTCACATTACCTTTCTAGCCCAATTGTACATTTTAAAAGTATTTTTTTTTATTAATCTGTCCATCCCACTATACCTCCTCCTCCCCTCCCATTAAACAAACTGAAAAAATAATCCTCAGTACACTTCACATAATTCAGCAAAACAAATTCCTACATTAGCCATGTCTCAAAATATGTGTCTTTATGCATTTTAAAGTTCATCATCTTTCTATCAAGAGGTCAGTGGTGTGTTTCATCTTCATTCTTTTGGAATCGTGGTTTAGCATTGCATTGATCAGAGTTCTAAAGCCCTTTAAAGTTGTTTTTCTCCATAATGTGGTTGTCATCGTATAAATTGTTCTCCTAATTCTGCTGAGTTCACTCTACACCATTTCAGAAAGGTCTTTCTAATTTCCTCTGAAATTGTCCACTTCATTATTTCTTATACCACAAAAATATTCCATTACATCCATATACCACAATTTGTTTAGAAATTCCCCAATAGGAAAACAACCCCTCAGTTTCTAGTTTGGGGCTACCACAAAAAGAGTTGCTATAAATATTTTTGTACATATAGATCCTTTTCTTCTTCCTTTGATTTATTTAGGGTATAGGCCTAGTAGTAGTATCACCAGAATGGAGACCAATTCATAGCTCTGCCAATTGCTCGGTAGTATCCCTGATTTCCCATTTTCATCTTTCATCATCTTTTCTAGTCCGACAGATATGAGAAAGAACCTCAAAAATGCTTTAATTTTCATTGCCGTAATTAATAGTGATTTAGACAGTTTTTTCATATGATAGCTTGGATTTCTTCCTTTGAAAACTTCCTGTTCATATATTTATTGAAGTGTGACTCTGAGTCTTACAAATTTGTACTGGTTCCTCATGAATACAATGGCACACTGGCAAATGCCTAGGTCCCCAAAGATAGAGGAACAATTCATAAGGGAGACAGCAGGGACCAGCTTCTGAGAGAATATATTCTATGTTCCCTTGCCATATGAATGGGAGTAGCCTCTTTCCATTGGCTATGTACATCTTTAAAATTACAGACTAGTTTCTCTCTCTCTCTCTCTCTCTCTCTCTCTCTCTCTCTCTCTCTCTCTCTCTCTCTCTCTGTCTGTCTAACACACACATACACACCCTCATTCCAGAGTTAAAGATCTTGACCAGCCTAACTTCAGGCACCATGCACTAAAATATGTTGGGGCTAAGTGATGCCTTCCACCTTCTCTTAAGCCTTATGGCTCTGAGAAATGAATGGACTTGGGGTTATAGCCTGTTTGCTTTTTTCAGTTTCAAGTGTAGAGAGTGGAATTATAGACATACAAGCTTGGAGTCAGCAGTACTCCAGGCCGAATGTTGCTTCTAGTCCACCAGAGAAACCATAATGCCAAGACATAAATCCAAAAGGGGCTTTGGACTTGGAAGATGGAGATACTGAAACTGTATGGGAACTGAGTTAAGTTGTAAATCTAACTCTTCTCCTGTCCTCAGAGACTGAGGGGTGGGGATTGGTTTGCCCACTTCTCTAACCCACCTTCACTTCATATTGTGGGAAGATGAGGTTTCTATATTCTGGCTATTCTTTGAAATAAATACTCCCTTGTAAAAAACTAATCTGACTGTTAAGTGGTTAAATGAAACGTGTATTTAGACCCCTAAAATTGGGGAAACACAATACATAGGGGCTTATTTAGACCCACAAAATTGGAAAAACACAGTAGGTGGTAACTTGCTTGAACCTCTAAAATTGAAGAGACACACTAGATGGGGACTTGAGCCAATGTTAGATCCCCTCACCCCCACGACCTCTAAGGACATAAGAGAACTGTAGGAATGGAGGAAGATATAACATAATTGGCTGTAAGGCAAGGAGAGCAGAATAGTCATTTATGCATATATTTCAGAAATGAAATCTTTATCAGAGAAACTTGTTGCAATGTTTTCCCAATTTACATCTTTTCCTTTTAATTTTTTCTTAGATTTTCTAGTGTAAAAATTCCTTAATATTAAACAATCAAAATTGTCCACTTTATCTTGTATGATCTCTATCACTTGTTTGATCATGAACTCTTCCACTATTCATAGATATGAAAGATAATTTTGTTGTTGCTCCTGTATTTTATCTATGAGATTTTAAAAAATATCTAAGTGATATACCATTTTGAAGTTTATCTTTGCATCTGGTTTGAGGTGCTGATCTAAACCTAATTTCTGCCAGACTCTTGTTTTCCTGTATTTTCTTAACAGTTTTTGTCAAACTCTGAGTTCTTCTTCAGTAACTGAGGTCTTTCTTTGGACTAACCACATTCCCTCTTGTCTTATCCTGCCCTGTACTTATTCCATTTCCTCCCTTGGCCTGTCCTCCCAAAATAGTATTTGCTTCTGATTATCCCTTTCCCTAATTTGCTGTCCCTTCTATTATCTTCCTTCTCCTATCCCCTTCCCCCCTGTCTTCCTGCAGGGTAAGATAGATTTCTATATCCAATTGAGTGTGTGTTATTTCCTCCTTAAGCCAAATCTCATGAGAGTAATGCTCACTTATTTCCTTTTATCTCCCCTCTTCCCCTCCACAGTAAAAGCTGTTTCTTGCCCCTTGTATGTGAGATGATTTACCTCATTTTACATCTCCCTTTCTCTTACTCTTAGTATATTCCACTCAACAGTAAATTTTATTTTTTAGGTATTCTCCTTTCATATTCAGAATCACTCTGCACCCTCTGTATGTATGTATGTATGTATATATACATATGTATACACATACTTACACATAAATAATATACACATACATACATATCTGTACATATCCATATATATGTATACATGTATATACATATACACATATATATTCACTCTAACTACCCTAATACTGAAAAAGGTCTCATGAGTTAGAAATATTATTTTTCTACGTAGGAATGTAAATTGTTCATCTTTAACAAGTCTCTTATGGCTTCTCTTTCCTGTTTACGTTTTCATGTTTTTCTTGATTCTTGTATTTGAAAGTGAAATTTTCTATTTAGCTCTGGTGTTTTCAGCAAGAATGCTTGGAAGTTCTCTATTTCATTGAAATTCCATTTTTCCCCCTGAAGTATTATATTCAGTTTTGCTGGGTAGGTAATTCTTGGTTTTAATCTTATCTCTTTTGACCTCTGGAATACCATATTCCAAGCCCTTCAATACCTTAGTGTACAAACAGCTAAATCCTGTGTTCTGATTGTATTTCCACAATACTTGAATTGTTTCTTTCTGACTGCTTGTAATATTTTCTCATTGACCTAGGAACTCTGGAATTTGGCTACAATATTCCTTGGAGTTTTCCTTTTAGGATCTCTTTCAGAGATTGATTGAATTCTTTCCATTTCTATTTTATCCTCAGGTTCTAGAATATCAGGGCAATTTTCCTTGTAATTTCTTGGAAGATGATGTGTAGGCTCTTTTTTATCATGGTTTTCAGGTACAACAATAATTTTTAAATTATCTCTCCTGGATTTATTTTCCAGGTCAATTATTTTTTCAAAGAGATATTTCATATTATCTTTTGTTTTTTCATTCTTTTGGTTTTGTTTTATAACTTCTTGATTTCTCATAAAGCCGTTAGTTTCCATCTGCACCATTCTAATTTTTAAAGAACTGTTTTCTTCAGTGAGCTTTTGGATGTCCTTTTCCATTTGACCAATTCTTCTTTTTAAGGCATTCTTCTCCTCATTGGCTTTTTAGAACTCTTTTGCCAGTTGGGTTAGTCTATTTTTAAAGGTGTTATTTTCTTTAGCATTTTTGAGTCTCCTTTAGCAAGCTGTTAACTCTTTTTTTCATGATTTTCTTGCATTGCTCTCATTTCTCTTCCCAATTTTTCCTTCATGTCTCTTATTTGATTTTCAAAATCCTTTTTTGAGCTCTTCCATGGCCTGAGAAAACTGCATATTTTTGGAGGCTTTGGATGTAAGAGCCTTGACCTTTCTGTCTTCCTCCAGTTGTATGCTTTGGTCTCCTTCTGATTGTATGCTTTGCTCTTGCTCATCCAGAAGGATGGGAGAAAATAACTTTTCACGAAAGTAACTTTCTAGAATCTTGTTTTTTCCCCTCTTGGGGCATTTTCCCACCCAATTACTCGACTGTTGAGTCCTTTGTCAAATACGGGGTATACTACCCCAGGCTTCAGAGGTTTTGTGCAGCTGTTCTCTGAGATATCATTAGAGATCTCTAAGTTTTCAGTTCCTCCTTAGTGGCATAGTCAAGGGAGAGGTGTTTACTCCTCTCCTGCATTGTGCTCTGGTCTGTGAGCAATCAAAAGCATTCTTTTCTGCCATGGAACTGCAAGTAGGATTCCCTCTCCACAGCCATCACCAACTCTGCCACACTAGCACTCCTCCTTACCCCAGGACCACTACTCAGGACTGAGACCCAGATCAGCTGCTTGCTAGATTCCCCCAGAGTGCTAGGGCTGGGGCCCAACTGTCCTCTCCTCTCACCCAGGTGAAAGAGTTTCCTCACTGACCTTTGAAGCTGTCTTGGGTATTTGCAGCAACTGCCCATGATTCAGTTCCCTGAAGCTTACTCCAGTTCTGTCTTTTCCATGCAGCCCATGCAAGGTTTTGCTCTGAGCCTGGTGTGATAGACCCTTCTTGTTGGCCTTCCAGGCTGTCATGTAAGGGAAATCTGTTTCTCTCTGTCATTTTATGGTTTCTGCTGCTCTAGAATTTATTTACAGTCATTTTTTTACAAGTATTTTAAGGTCTTTGAGGGGAGAGCTCAAGAAGGTCTGTAAATCTTCCCCACCATCTTGACTCCATCTCTCTTTTACTTCTTAAAATATTTATGTAGTCTTATCTGAAATCATGATTGCTATCCTTGCTTTTTGAGTTCAGCTGAGGCATAATAGATTTTGCTCCAGCCTCTTATTTAATAATATGTGAATCTTTATGTTTCAAGGGTTTTTGTTGTTGTTGTTGTTGTTGTAAACTACATGTTGTCAAATTCTGCTTTTGAATCTATTTTGCTCTCTTTCATTTTATGGGTGACTTCTCATTCACATTAATTATTAATTACATATTTCATTTGTCCTGTTCTCTTTTGTTAATCTTCTCCTTTTGTCTCTCTTTACTCCTGCCTCTTTCTTCATAAAAATGAAGGTGTTAGAAGAGATGGGATCTGACTTTACAAATGGGATTGTGACCTTACAAGTGAAATAACCCATTTCCACTCCCTTATAGATCTTCTCTACTCCTTGCCACACTCTGTGATCCTAGGTTTTTATTCTTTCTTCCTTTCCTTTTACTTTTCCCTTTATATTCTTCCCTCCAGTGCTGAGATTATTTTGCTTATGATCATTTCCTTACCTATTTTATCCTTCCTTAGATCCTTCTCTAACTTCCATTTGTCTTTGTCCCATCCCATTTCTGTTATTATTTTAATGTATTTCTATACTAATGTGGAGTGGTGTCAGTAATTATATTCAATATTCCTTTATCTTATTCAGACAGAAGTGAAGTACATAGCATGCTTATTTCCCACACTGTTTGCTCCATGTCTATAAACTCTTCACTTTAGATATACATCATGCAATAGTAATTTCTTTCCCTTTATGCTTCCTTTCCTCCCCAACATAGTCCTTGGTCTCTTACATTTTTGTCTTCTCCAATGACCATTAAAACAAAACAAAACTGCCCTCTGCCTTTAACTTTTCTCAATGACCCTTAAAGATCTGAGAAGACATTTGTTTTCTTACCTTCCTATTAACATTTAAGCAATTCTTCCCTATATACTCCCTTTCCATAACACAAAGATGTATACCTTTGTATGTTTCTTTTGATATCTGCATTTCCATTTCCAAATATCTGCTCAGTTTTAGACTTTTCATGAGGAATGCTTGGAAATCTTCTATTCCATTAAAGGTCTTTTTTTTGGAGGATTATACTTAGTTTAACTAGACATGTTTCCCTTGGCTGTAAACTTTTAATTCTTATCCTTATGATTATCTTATTCTTTGGAATGGGAATATCTTTTATAGTGGAAGGTATTAAATCTTGTGTCATCCTTATGGTGGTGCCTAGATATTTCTTGTTTTTAGCTGCTTGGAATATTTTTTTTTCTTTGAACTGGAAGGTCTGGATTTTTCGGTCATGTTCTTGGGATCTTTTATTTGAGGTTTCTTTCTGGAGGTAACTACTGAATTATTTCTCTTTTTACTTTTCCTTCTAGTTCTAAGAGTTTTGGAGAATTTTCATTTTTAATTTTGTAAAATATGGTATCTAGATATTTTAATCATACTTTTTGGATACCTGCTAAATCTTAGATTATTGTTCCTTGGCCTGTTTTCCAGATCAGTTGTTCTCTGTTCACCATACCACCCAGCTGCTAACACACATGTTATGATGGGCCAGCTTAATGATTTCATCCACTTAGGCAGCTGGGTGGCACAGCAGATAAGGTGCTGGGCCTGGAGTTAGGAAGACCTGAGTTTGAATATGGCTTCGAACACTTACTAATTGTATAGACCTGGGCAAGTCACTTCATTTCTATCTGCTTCCATTTCCTCAGCTTTAAAAATGAGGATAATAATAGCATCTATCACCTAGGATTGTTGTTAAGTATTAAATGAGGTAATATTTTTAAAGTACTTAGCACAGTCTCTGGCACATAGTTGGCACTTAACAAATGCTTTTTTCTTCCTTCTTTCTATCTGCATATCACAGTGTACACAGTAGAAATTCTTTATCTACTTAGTTGTTGCTTTTTCTGTCAAATCTGTCAAATCCAGGTCAAAAGAGTTGATTGTAGGTTTCAGGGAATCATGGTAGCCCTAGCATTTGTTCCAAGGCTTATGGGGTGAGCTGTACTTTTCCAGGCCTTACAAGTAAAACTGAAACCTAAAAACTTTACCCAGAGTAAGAATTTCATCATCATCATCATCATCATCATCATCATCATCATCATCATCATCACAACTAAGATTAATGTAGTCTTTATCATATGCCAGAAACTCTGCTAAGAGTCTTTATATTTAAATATTTCTCTCATTTGGGCCTCACAGTAACTATGGGAGATAGGTACTATTATTATCTTCATTTTACAGATGGGGAAACTGAGGCAAACAGAGGTGAAGTGACTTGTCCTGGATTGAATAGCTGGTATGTATCTGAGGACAATCTGAATTCAGGTCTTCCTGCCTCCAGTGCTCTATCCCCTGCTGCATGAAGGTTTGATACAGCATGGCCACAAAATATCAAGTCTTCTTCTGCATGGACATCCCATCTCTGCTTCAGAAAGATTTTAGGGCTGAGAGTAACCTTAGAGATGATCTAATCCAGCTCTATCATTTTATAGATGAAGACAGTGAAAATTCAGAGAAAGAAAACGACTTGACCAAGCTCACCTAACCCTACTAGAAGAATTAGTCTTGAATCCAGGTCTTCTGACTGCTATATTCTATTCCCACTGTATCATGATTATTTCTATTATTGTCACTATTCTTAGAAACATATTTTAATTGATTTGCATCTGTGTCCATTTTGCAAATGAAGATCCCAAATGAACTTAATTTCCAACTAGAAGACTTTAGATTAACACAAGGAGGAACCTTGGAACAGGGTCATTGTGGTGCTACAGTGGTACAAAAGACGCACAAGCCCTTCTCTTCAGCATCCATTGAATCAATCCTATACTTCAGAGACCCAGTAATGAACACAGAGATAACTTTCTTTTCCATACATTCAACCATCAAAGTAAGTGGGAAGAGCAATTCTTATTGTTCTCAGATTGTATGTACTAAACATCCGTGATTTAGCTAAGGAAATAATAGATTGATGTCAGAGGAGGGATATAAGTTCTTGATTCCCAACTTTAATTACTCTCTCCAATATCCCATTCTAGAAATTCCCTTTGTTCAGGTTAATGAAATCGTGAAATAGAATGTCTGAACTAAAAGGGATCTTAGAGAAAATAATGTCAGAACTTGAAAAGACCTGAGAATATAGAATTTTGGGTTAGGAAGATTACCAGAGCTAGAAAAGACCTCATACTTGAAATTTTGCATAGAACATAATCTCCTTGAGGGCAGGAGCTTTAAATTTTTGTCTTTGTATCCCCAGTACCTAGCAAAATGCCTGTCACCTGGCAGGCATTTAATAAACATTTGTTAAATTGAATGAAACACATCCAACAGAATTCTAAATGTGTTTCAAGGACCCATCGACTAGAAAAGAATGACCAAAGAAGAAATCCAAGATGGTGACTACTTTGCATTCTTCACCAGAGAAGAAAATCTGAACTGGAAGGAAAAAGCAAACAAACTCAGAAACAAATCATTTATTTGTTATTGTTATTTATTGTTGTTGTTATTTATAAGAAACAATGTTCTCAAGCATTACTCAGCACTCACTGGATAGATTCTCATTCAGACGTCATGTTCTAGAACTCTAGTGTTCAAAGGGTATGACTGAAAGTGTAGAAAGTGGAACTTTCCTAAGGATTCTGGTTCACTTTTAGCCTTATTTCCATTGCTGTAACTTCCATGCAATGAATAGAATTTAAGTGCAAATATCAACACAGGAGATTCCTGTACATAAATCCCATTTATTATTTCTACCTACAGACTGAGGAAATCCTTGTGACTAACTGATTATCTGAGGTCTGACTTTTCATTTCTAGCCTGAATTTTATTAATCCCATTTGTATTTAAGTACCAGAGCTGACAGAGAACTAGGGTATGGCTTAGCCAGACTACAAGGAGAAGAGACAATGGGAATAGAAAAAGGGAAGAAAGTGGGGAGGAGAGACAGAGGCAAGAAAGACAGATAGAGATAGAGAGGGAGAGATAGAGAGAAAGAGAAAGGGAGACAGACAGAAAAAGACAGTGAGAGACAGAAAGTGAAAGAGAGACAGAGAGAGGGAAAGAAGATAGAAAAAGAGATATTTAGACAGGCAAACAGAGAAATAGAGACAGAGAGACAGAAACACAGAGAAAATATAACATGATTAACATTAAGGTCAGTATTTTCTGAAGTGACTTATTTCAAGGGATCGTCTAGTTCATTCCTATTTGAATAGTTTCCTTCATTTTTGTGTTCTTCAAAGTCTCCAACATCAGCTGTGTTCAGATTAGAGGTTTATATGGAAATCAGGAAAGAAAGGGGAAAAAAAAATCTGCTTGTGACCTAAAGGAAAGAGCATGAGACTAGGTGGCAGGAGACCTGGTTTCTAGCTTTGGGTCTTCCACTAACCAACTCTGTGGATATTAGCAAGTCATTATTCCTTTTTTCTTTTGCCTCAGTTTCCTCATCTGGAAAATGAGAGTATTAAGCTAGGTGTTCTCTAATGTCCCTTCTGGTGCTGCCATTTGTCTATAATTAAAAGTTGTATTGATATCTTTTGTTTTTATATCACATGCATTTTCCTGCCTATTCTTCCTCCTTTCCTCTATCCTACCCAGGGAGACAGCCTGGTAACAAAGAAAGATAAAAGTCTCCGTAGCAGTTCAGCAAAACTAACCTTGTTAAACAATGTGCACAACGTTCCTCATCCATAGTCTCCCATTTTTGTAGAGGAGAGAGGGAAGAGGATGAATTTCACAAGTCCATGGTAAAAGATGGTTCATCGCAAAATGAAAACCAACTTTACATGAGCATTCTGAGGAGCCAAGAGACAAGGGGCTATGTGGTAGGAGATTGTGTGTGAGCAACTAATCATCCTTTCTGCACATCTGTTGATACAATTCTGTGGGTTAATTTTGCTTTCCTATGGGAAAACCCACAGTTGGAGGGCTGACAGGAAAAGTGATTTTCCCAGGAAAACATCTCTATTCAAATTCATAGGAAATGACAGTGACCAACCCCAGAGTTGGGATTCAGAGGACAAGGAGGTGGAGGGGTAGAAAATGTGGGGCTGCCTGGATGGTTACAGTAAAGGGAAATAGCCTGAGGAGGTTGGGCACAAGGATTCCTGGCTGCCTTCTGTTATTAACCAAGTCATGGACTTGAAATCTGAGGCTCCATAAGCCAAGGGGTTCCAAACCCATGATGTTTTGAGTTTGCTTACACAGAGATAGAAAGGATCCAAAAGACACAAGCTGAAGGGAGAGGGGGGAGCTGCATTCATGAACTTCATATCCCTGAGGCTTCCCTAGTGGAAACTTGATGAGATCAAGGGCAGAACCCGGCAACATTCTACCCAACACCACCTCCTGTGGCCATTAGTCTATTTCAAAAACACCTGTTTTCAAACAGACAAACTGAGGCAGTGTGGTATAGTGGAAAGAGCAAGGAACTTGAAGTCAGAAGAACTAGGTTTGAATCTTGGCTGTTACTCTTGGTGTGATCTTGGGAAAAGGCCTCTTTTCTAGATCTCAGTTTCCTCATCTGTAAAATGAGAGGATTGGACTAGGTGATGTCTAAGGTCTTGTTCTAAATCTCTTCAACTTCAGACCATAGAATATTAGAGTTGAAATAGATCTTAACAGTGCTTAATGTAAGCCAACCCTCCAATTATGCAGATGGAGGAAATGGGGCCCAGAGATGAAATGGGACTTGTTCAAAGTTACATAGCAAAATATTGGCAAACCCAGGATTAGAACCCAGATTTCCTGATCCCTAGTCCACAATTCTTTTTGCTTGATTCCCCTGTCCTTGTATCCCTTAAAAGGATGCTAAATTGCCATATTTTGGGCTAGCACATAAAATGTGTTTTTGAATTTATACTGATCTGAAATCACTATTATTAAATGTAACTTATTAACAACTCATTTTATAGTACTTTGAAGCTTATAAAGCATTTTTTAAACAACAATTGCTCCCATTTTATAGATGAAATAACAGAAGATTGGGGAAGTGAACTACTTCACCCAGGGTCACACTAGTATGAGCACAGGGTTGTTATTTGTTGTTCAACCATTTCTGACTCCCTCTTTGATCCCATTTGGGGTTTTCTTGGCAAACCTACTGGGGTGGCTTGTTACCATGTCTTTCTCCATCTTTTTTTTTAAGATGAGGAAACTGAGGTAGAGTTAAGTGACTTGCCCAGGGTCACACAGCTAGTAAGGGTCTGAAACTAGATTTGAACACAAAAATATAAATCTTCCTGACTCCAGGCCTGGCACCCTATCTATTGTGCCACCTAGCTGCCCCATGGGGTTGAGCACAGGTATCTAATTCAATTCAACACAACAAACTCTGGTTAAGGGACAGATAGGTATCACAGTGGATAAGCGCCAGACTTTCAAATTCATCCTCAAACACTTAATAGCTGTGTGACTCTGAGCAAGTCACTTAGCCCCACTTTGTCTCAGTTTCCTCATCTGTAAAATGGAGATGATAATAGCCCCTATTTCCCAAGGTGGTTGTGAGGATAAAATGAACTAATGTTGTGAATTGTAAAGTACTGTATAAATGAGAAGAGGAGGACATGCCTGCTATATGTTAGATGGGAGGAAACACAGCTTGGTGGAAAGAGGACTGATCTTGGAATAAGGGGGACTTGGGTTCAAATCCCACCTCTGACACATACAGCCATGGACAAACGCCTTAGACCCTCAGTCTGATTCTGTGAGTAACAGGTGAGCTGCTGATCCTCCTCTAGGGACAGATGGAGTTTTCACGGGAAGGAGGTCACCACACAAATGAATCACAGGTCCTGATTCCCATCACTTCAAAATGTGAATGGCACTGGAGATGTAAGCCACAAGAAATTGTCCCTGCCCTCAGGGTGCTTACATTCTCCCATGGGTGGGGGGGAAGTGGCAGGGTAATGATAGGTTGGGAGGGGCAGAATGGATACAATTTGTACAATGATAAAGAAGTACAAGGTAATTTGGAGGGACTCTAGAGATCACTTTGTTTAATCCCCTTATTTTACAGGTGATGAACTAAGGTTCAGAAAGGGAAATTAATTTTCCCAAGATGATACAGGACAGTAACTAGCAACACCCAGACTGAAAGCCACATCAGTAATTAATGATCAGCCGTGAGTCTCTAACGCAGGTCTCCTAACCGTTCTATTCACCTTCATTGTATTCAATTCTGATATTCTATTCTCCTCCAGCATCCACTAGTTACGTGCTTATCATGCACAAGGCACTGTGCTAGCTGCTAGAAATCTCAAGACACAAATGTCTTCTCACTTGTCTTTGGAGGAAGGAAGGAATTCTAATGGAGAAGGAATTCTTAACTTGGAGACTATGGATTTGGATCAGGAGAAAAAAATATGTGTGTATACACACATATCTATACCTATATCTATATCTTTATCTGTATCTATCTATATCTATATATCTTCCTTTTCATCAGCCTCTAACCAAAATTTAGCATTTCCTGAAATGGTTAAAAAACATGATTCTGTGATGGGGCCCATAGATCTCACCAGATTACCAGGGGGATCTATGGCACAAACCCAGTTAAGAATCTCCGTCCTGGAGGAGACTGAACATAGATAGATAAGGGTAATACAAGACAAAGGGCAAGATGGGGACAAAACACTCCAAGAGCATTCAGGAAAGAAGGGGACTTTTAAGAGAGAGGGGAGCGGGTAAAACTTGTGGAGGAGGTAGCCATTGAACAGAGCCTTGAAGGATTGTCAGAGAGAATGGAGGATAGTGTGTGAGAATGCATGGAAATGTGAATAACTTAGCTCTTCTCTGCAATGCAATGGTCTAAAGACAATTCCAAAGAACTCATGATGGAAAATGCCATCCACATCCAAAGAATGAACTACTGGAGTCTGAATGAAGATGGAAGCATACAATTTTTCACTTTCTTTCTTTTTCATATATTTTCCCTTTTGGTCTGTTTTTTCTTTCACAATATGATTAATGTAGAAATGTTTTACATGATTGCATGTATACATACCTACATACATATACATAACATACAAATTTCTTATCTTTTTAGGGAACAAAGAAGGAAAGAAGGGAGGGAAGGAGGGAGAGAAAATTTGGAACAAAAGTTTTTTTAATGAATGTTAAAAATTGTCTTTACATGTAACTGGAAAAAAATAAGACACTATTTTAAAAAAGAGAGAGAATGTAAGGAGAAAATTCTTCTAGAAACCTAGTCAACTGAAGTCCTAAAAAATTAAAAGGCATATATGAGGGAGAAGTCACAAGAGTGAGGCAATGGTTAGAAATGGGAATGCAATTCAGTGGGAATACAATTCAGGTCCCCAAACTCCAAATCCCTCATCTAATCACCGAATTGTGTTCCTCTTCTGCCTCTGTCTGCTAGTTGGTGGGAAAAGCAAATAAAAGCCATGCCAGGCAGTTTATGAGGTTTTTTTACTATCCTTAATCCTATGCAAGATAGGAGATCATTAAAATGTAAGTATTAATCATTCCATGCCTCCCCTTCCTTCTTTGTAAGGTGTAGTAATAACCCCTACACTCCTCCCCAGTACTCTAAAGCCACAGATTGCAGGGTAGGAATGGAGATGGAGAAGATCTCCTGCCTACTGGCAAATTAAAATTGCAATCATAATAACTTACATTTCTGTAGTCCTTTCATACTTGTAAACATGCTTTATATCCAAAGGTTTATATTCCTACTTTCCAAATGAGGAAACAGAGGCTCAGAGAGAATAACTTGTCCAATTTCATATACCTTGTAACTGACAGAGAAAGGTCTGGAACACAGATCTCCTTATTCCAAGGCTACTGGGGTTTTCAAAATTTGCTTTGTGTCTTCCCCCAACTCCCCACCAAGTTGCCTCCTCAGTGTATTTTACTATGGATATAGAGTTGCACATTGGGAAGCTGCGGTCTTCATCTTCCACATTTGTTATATGATTTTCCTTGATGCTTAAGGAAGAGGCACTTTTCAAGCCTTACACCTTCTTCTGCACCCCCCCCCCCCAACCTCATACATATACTCTTCAATCCATTACCTCCTTGCTATTTTCAAATATGGCACTCCATTTCTCAGCTCAGGGCATTTTCAATGGCTGTCTTCCATGCCTAGAATTCTCTCCCAACTAGCTTCCTTCAGGTCTCACTTAAAATCCCACCTGCTACAAGAAACCTTTCCCTGTCTCCATTATAGTACCTTCCCTCTGTTGACTATCTCTAATTTATCCTACATATAGCTTGTTTGTACAGCGTCTCCTCCATTAGACTGTGAGCTCTTTGAGAGCAAGGACTATTTTTGTCTTTTTATATATATCCCCAGTGTTCTTCACAGTGCCTGGCATGATTGATGGACTGACCAAAGTACAGTAATGGCACTAATAAGTCCATACACAATAAAATTAGTTAGAAAATCATGCTCAGGAAGATTTCAGAAAAGCCTGGAAAGACTTGCATGAACTGATGCAAAGTAAAGTAAGAAGAACCAGGAGCACATAATAAACAGTATCAGTAACACTATACAGCAATCAACTATGAATGACTTAGCTCTTCTCAGTAATGTAAAGATCCAAGACAATTCCAAAGTATGCATGATGTAAAATGCTATCCACATCCAGAGAAAGAACTGATGGAGTCTAAATGCAGAATGAACCATGCCTTTTTCACTTTATTTTTTGATGTTTTTGGCCCATTTCTTCTTTCACAACATGAATAATATAGAAATATATACATACATGAAAACATATATATATGTAAAAATATCAAATTGCTTACCTAAGTTGGAGGGAGGTGAGGAAGGGAGGGAGAAAATTTGAAACTCAAATTAATTAAAGAATGTTAAAATTATCTTTACATGTAATTGGAAAAAATACTATTTAAAAAGAAAAAATATATATGCTCATCTGAGCACTGGATTTGAATTGAGTAAACCAAGGTTCAAATCTTAGCTTTACTGCCTACTGGGCCCTTCCCTTCTGCATGATCACGCTGGAGCTGGATTCTTTCCAGTGACATGTGTACTGTATCTGGACCTGGGACCTTTCTGGCAACACATTTGCCCTAGCCTTTTCCAAAATCTCCTAATAAAATATATGCATATCCAGAGACTTCTATCTGGTTTCAATGCTTCTTTTCTTGTCCTCATGGAGGGGCTCTGCATCAAAGAGAACTGACCACTGGACAACAATCATACTTGTTACACTTATCAAACTTTAAGGAGAGAGACCAATATCATTCTTCTCTTCCCATTTTCCAAGTATGTAAGAATCCTTGGAATCTCTCATTTGGACTTCTTATGAGTGGGGGGTGGCTTGCACATGGCATTGGGATTTTGTGAGACTAGATATCAAGGTCCTAGCTACTTTATTTGCTTCATTCTTCTTTCCTTGAGCACCGATAACCAAACTATGATTCAGAGATGGATGTTTTCAAAATTGGCTATGAATTCAGGGCCCCAAGATGTTTACAGTATTGAGAGGGCTCATTGTCTGGTGGCAGAATTGATCCCTTCAGCTACTAGAGAACTTCTTGGAGGAGGGGACCACTTCTAGGAGGATAAGCCCAAGCCATTTCTTGGTTTGTGAGAATAAATGGATTTTGAGGGAACTGCTCAGATCCTACAAAGCCAAGGTGAAAGTGAAGTAGCTTTTTAGCAGTCCCACAAAGTGATTTATGTTTTATGTATCAACCTCCTGGGAGAGTAGAATAGGACTTACGGGTTCCTGCTTCATATTTTAAGCATTTATCAATGCCTGCTTATGAGTTTTGGGTATTTTAAGCATTTTTTTTCTGGTGGAAGGAGTAAATAACTGTCCTCTATCCGACCTACATTTTACCTTAAGTGGTTTTCTAGAAGGGACTCTCTTCTTCCCCTTTGGGGGAGATACTAGCCATGAGCCAAACCTAAGCTTTTTTTAAAGTGGTTTTCTCCAAAATTCTCCTCTGAAGTGGGGCATAATGAGCCAGACAGTTTGAGAAAAGCTTGACTTCCTCTTCAGAGGCCAGGATCCCCAAGAACTGAATGTAGTCTATGTGAGCCCAAAGTTCAGACCCCTTAGTGGGTGAGGATACCCAGATCAGTGAAATCATGGGACCATCCAAGTACTAGAACACTATCAATAAGACACGATGCAAGGGACTGTTTTGGAATTTTACTGCTTTCTTTAGGCAAGTTTTGTCATCCCATCATTTTGTACCCCAAAGCCATTATTGCAAGAGGATTGGAAAAGGACTCGGTGGTGGGTAGCTAAGACCCAGTAATTGAGAATCCAGCTTAAGGCTCTTACCATGAAATCCTGCCAAGTCGGCATTCCCCTCCATAAGTCATCTAAGGAAACCTGCTAAGGAAACCAGAGGCCAGGGGAAGTTCTCCAGAGGGTGGAAGCACTCAGAGGAGGCAAAAAATCCACTAGAGAGTAAAACTTGACATGGTCTTGACTTTCTATTTCAGGGAAATAGGTACAAAAATAGGGGCTGCAGTTGAAAGCCCTTCCCTCAACGACTTATATAAATGAAATGATTTGGGCAGTTCCTTACTCCCAACACTTCCTGGGCTTGCTGGGAGATTTTTCACAAACACCCACCGGAAATCTCTTGCACAACTTAGCTACCTATATCCATGAGTGTAAAATACAAAAATAACCCTTTAAAATTAAGAACAAATATTGAACTGTCTTTGACAAATGTTAGAAATTTTTATTAGTGAGTACTTTGAACCGTCTTATTTTATAAAAAGAAACTGAAGTATGGATTGACCAAAAGACCTGCCCAAGGTCACAAAACACAATTGTTGCAGAATTACAACAATCTCCTCCACCTATGTAAGCATAAGTGTCCTGCGAATTGTGTATCTTGATGAGGTAGATGGATTTTCTTTAAAAACATAAATAAGGTAAATTTTTAAAAAAGCTCCTTTACTGGGATAGCTCTGAGGCACAGTGGATAAAGCAATGGCCCTGGAGTCAAGAGAACCTGAATTCAAATCCAGCCTCAGACACTTACTATTAGTGTGACCCAGGGAAAGTCTTTTACCCCTGATTGCCTCCAAAAAAAATCACCCACAAATGAAAGACCTCCTTTATGTCTAGAAGGAAAAGGGAAAAAAGACACAAAAGATATCTGCATAATATTAAAAGCCAAAGATATCAATAAGATCTAGTCCAAAATAATCACCCCTTTCAACCTAATATCACCCTCTCCTCATTATTTTAACATGTTAAGAAGTTCATGTTTTTATAACACTTAATTAAACTGAATTTATTAATTACTAAATTAATTATTAAATATCTACTCTGCTTAAGGTACTATGCCAAGCACAAGGGATGCAAAGACAGATAAAACATAACCCTTGTTCTTAAAGCTCTTCCTTTAGAGCAAACTTAGTAGTAGGTTGTGTATAGAATTCCCATTTGACAGTTGAGGAAACTGAGGCCCAGACAGGTTATAGGACTCTCTCAAATTCCCATAGTAAGTGGCAGTAAGAGTTATAGCTAGCAAACTCGATGCCTGAAACAGTCTGCATGAAATAGCCCCTCAAAGCCCCTCAACTCAGATATTATTTGTAATGTACTCTGCAAATCTTAAAATGCTATATAATGTTGGCTACTATTATATCATTTGATCCTCCTAATAGTCCTGTGAGGTAGCGGTTATTACTGCCATCCCAATTTTATAGATGAGGACACTGAGGCCGAAGTTAAGTGGCTTGTTCAGGATCACTTAGCTAGTCTGAGGCAAGATTTGATTTCAGATCTCCCTGGTTTCAAGTCTAGAACCTTATTGATTACCCTAGATGAGACGCGATCCAATTTTGACAGGATCCACACCTCTCCCGCCCCATAAAGAGGATACTACTATTCCATTTTTGCAGGATAAAATAGAGATGAGATTTTGTACATCCTGATGCTGTTTATTCAGTCTTAATTTCTATCGCCTTTCTCAAACTACCTTGTATTTAAGTATTTTGTACACTTCGCATTCACACAGTATGCATCTTATTTGTACATTCTTTGCATGTTGTCCCCCCAATTAGACTAGGAGATCTTTGAAAGCAAAAGTCTTTTGCTTCACTTTCTATCTCTAGTACATAGCATTGTGCCTGGCACACAGTAGGGGATTAATAAATGTATGTGGTGGTAATTGATAATGATGGGGATACCTATTGTTCAGTAGAGCAGAGAATCCTTACTCATTTTATTTTTTTAATTCAAATCTCAAGTGCTGGTACTTTCCCCAACCTAATTACCTAAGACCATCACAGGGGCTGAAGATGTCCTTAACTCTAATTTGAGACTGAAAAATATGCGGCAGAAAAATGGTAATATCTACCATCATTGGAAGACCTTGCTTCCATTGACTTCAACAGACTCATGCCTTTAGGTTGAATAAGTTATTTACTTTGCCAATGAATTCTAGAATAAGGATCATAGTATCTTTACCTTCTCAAACTTTTCAAGTTGATTATATTATTCTGTGCAATTATGTCTACGTTGGGCTATCAGGTTTGTTTGTCAACAATGGGGTGAACCAAAATATTCATTCTCAAGTCAGTCAAAGCTTATTTGAGGATCAAGGCAATCTGGAATAATTCAAATAAGCAAATATGATTTCTTGATTTGGGGTAAAATAGTTTTGTTTCATTTTTACTATAATTTTCTGTTTCATTTACTTGGTTCTCCATTTTCTTTTGCTCATGTGAAAATGTTTTTAAAAACACACTATAAAGAATTTCCTTTTTTCCTTACTTCTTAGTCCTCTCCTCCTCAAACTACCATGTAGTTAGCTACTTTGAATTTATTTTCTTCATATTTATTTTGCATATGTATACTGAATATATAGAATGTATATATGTAACCATCAATCCATCCATCTATCTATCCATCTAGCTATCTAGCTATCTATCTAAATCCTTCTTGTCAGCAATGAAAGACTCTTCTTTCCAGTAAGGATTAGTTTATGTATTTGTATCCCCATCAATCATCACAGTCTCTGGTATATAGTGGGGCTTAATAAATTTGTTGAGTGATTGAATTGTTCATTTACAGAAATTAGGCTGAAAAGTCAAAATTGAATCAATAGATATTTCTGAACACCTGTTATATTAAAATTGTCTAGGGCAAGTGGAGGGAAAATATGAGAAAAGCATAGGACGAGAAGGCTCCTGCCCTCAGGGAACTTATAGTCTACATGGAAAGCATGGTGCAGTGAGAAGAATACCAGATTTGAGTCCAGAGGCATTGGATTCAAAACCTTTTTCTCTTAAGTACTGCCTGTACAGCTTGTGACAAGTCACTTGATCTCTGTGGAGATCTGCTTTCTCATCTGCACGATAAGGGGGTTGGACTGGATAACCTCTAAGCTCTAAGTCTATCACCCTTGGATTTTAGTGAAGGGAGCTAGATTGCACACATGTGGCACACACACACAAAGGAAAAAGTAGACATTGCAAGAGATGGGTCTCAGAGAGCTTATCTCTAAAATAGGGGCTTTAGTTTGAATGATCTTAATAGTACCTTGTAAACTTAATGGCCTCTGGTCTATGATCTCTCTCTCTCTCTCTCTCTCTCTCTCTCTCTCTCTCTCTCTCTCTCTCTCTCTCTCTCTCTCCCTCTTTCTTTTCATCTCTCCCTCCATCTCTCCCCTCCCTCTCCCCTGCTCCTTTCCTCCTCTGTCTATCTCTGCTCTGTCTCTGTCTTTGTCTCTGTCTTTCTTTGTCTGTCTCTTTCTGTTTCTCTCTGTGTGTCTCTCTATCTCCCTTCCTACCCTCCCTCCTCTCTGCTTCCATCTCTCTTCTCCCTCCCCCTCTCTCTTTCCCTCTTCTCCCTCTGTCTCTGTCTCTCTGTTTCTGTCTCTCTTTTTGTCTCTGTCTCTGTCTCTCTACCTACCTCTTTCCTTCCCTCCTCTCTCTCTCCCTCCCTCCCTCCCCCTTCCTCCTCCCTCCTTTCACTCTCTCCCCCTCATCCTACTTCCCTTCTCTCTCTCTTTCTCTCTTTCTTTATCTCTCTGTCTCTGTCTCTCTCTTTATCTCTCTCCTGCCCCTCCACTCTCTCCGTCTCTAAGATATACATCTCCAAGACCTAGCTCAGTGCCTAGCATATGGTAGGTGCTTAATAATTGTTTATTGCTTAGTCACCTGCTTGTCAGACTGTAAGCACAACTGGTCATAGCCTTTGCTATTTGGGGAAGCATATACCACCCTGCCCTTCCACTCTGGTCCTCTTATCATAATTATTTTGCCCCAAAGATGATCTTTCACTCTCAAATCTTCCGCCATTGGAGAAATAGCTCTGGAAGGATCTGCCTGGCTCAAAGAGCTTTGATTGGGCACACAGTGTAGGGCTATGTCTATGTGGCCTGACAACTTTTCTACTTAGTGTGGAAAAGTTCAACACTAAACAGTTGGTCATAGGGTGATGGTTCTTAAGTCACAGAAATTCATGAATGAATGAAAAAATCATTTATTAAGCTCTTACTATATGCCAACACTATACTGCATTACAAAGGTGAAGTCTCTGGCCATAAAGCCCTTACATTCTAATAGGAGGAAAAATATTGATAAAAGATTGTGGTCAAATTGGGAAGCAACCCAAGGAGCTTGTAGAGTCTCTCAGAAGTCCAGTTGTAGATTAAGATAATTAACCTAGACAAGGAAGCTTTGTAGAACTGAATCAACTGGAAGTGTTCTCAACACAGAGCCTTATTGAATATCCTTCTCCTGCTAACACTGAATTAATCTCCTTTTGCAAACTATGGAATGACCTAGGAGGATCTCACCCAACCTGAAGTAGCAGGAGACTGGCTTGAATCCCACTTAGCCTAGAATATGATGATAGAGTACTCATCTGGTGGTAAGATGGAGGTTGAGAAGAGGGTCAGAGAGTAAGATGAAGCATGGCAGAAGCTGTTCTAGACTCAGTGGACCATAAGGGGAACTCTGTAAGGTCTTAGTGAGGGAGTTCCATACCTGAAAAGGTTAAGTCCTCTAGTCCTAAGCTGAGGGTTAGGATCTATGTTGGTGGAGAGTGTCACCAGACTCATGAAATCACAGATCCTTAAAGTTTTAAAGAAAGAAAACTATATACAGTAACAGCAGTAGTGTTCAAAGAACAACAGTGAATCACTAAGCTATTCTGAGTATTATAAATATTCAAATCAACTACACAGGACTTATGAAGGAAGATACTATCTACCTCCAGAGAAAGAACTGATAAAAAGAAGTATACACAGTGCAGTTTTACATATATATGTATATGTATGTATATATGTATGTGTGTACAGAGACATACTTATGTATGTATGGGTAGAAATATATAGAAATAAGATATAGATGTAGAAATAAAAATAGATATGTGTGTGTCAAGTGGTGGCCTTCTCTAGTATGAGTTGGGGAGGGTGGGAGACAGAAACTTAAAATGTAAAAAAATAAATTTAATTTAATTTAAAAAGAAAGGAAGGAAGAAAGGAAGGAAGAAAAGAAGGAAGAAAGGAAGGAAGAAGGAAGGATGAAAAAGAAAAGGAAAGAAAGAGAGAAAGAAAAAGAAGGAAAGAAAAAAGAAAGAAAGAAAAAGAAAGAAGGAAAGAAAGAAAGGAAGAAAGAAAGAAAGAAAGAAAGAAAGAAAGAAAGAAAGGAAGGAAGAAAGAAAGAAAAAGAAAGGAAGAAAAAGAAAGGAAGAAAGAATAGAATGTTGGGTTTGAAGTCAGGAAGATCTAAGTTCAAATTTAGCCTCGGTCACTTACTAACTAGATGACTCTTGGCCAGTCACTTAACCTCAGTTTCTCGATCCATAAAATGAATAGTACCCACCTCCCAAAGTTGTTGTGAAGACAAAATGAGACAACATTTGTAAAGCACTTTGCAAATATTAAAACATTTTATGAATGTCAGTTTTGATGGTGAGGATGATGATGATTAGATGACAAATGTACAAACAGAAAAGATTGAATGGAGTTTTGTTTTTTTTTTCTTTTTAACCTCGGTGAACTGAATGGGAGGGTGCAAAAACTTCTGGCTTGACTCCATGCACCAGATTGGTAAAAAGCCAAGAATTCTTCCTGTTGGATGGAAAAGGAAAAAGGTCATGGTCTCAAGTAAAGTCTCAACATTTCTTTTTTAAAAAAGTATGACTCCAATGACTATTCCTAATAATAACTACAACTACGACCCACATCACTGTGATGCTTTAAGGCTTATGAGTATCATTATCTCCATTTTACAGATAAGGAAACCAAGAACAAAAATAACAACTTGCTTGTGTGTAGAACAAATGTCCTGAAATAGCTGAGAATTCCTAGGATCTAGGACAGGGAGGGAGGGGAAGTCCAACCCCCTTGTTTTACAGATGAGGAAACTGAGACTCAGAGAAGTGGAGTCAGGCTCCAAGTTTCAAAGCCAGCAAATAGACACTCTGGAATTGGAATCTTGGTCTGCTAATCTCCAAACCAATGCTTTTTATACTAGACACTGTTTATGTTAGACAATGCCAATTTTAAAGCATTTTTACATATGCTATTTGAACTCATAAAAGCCACAGGAAGCAGGTAGAACACATCTTAGTATCCCCATTTTCCCAAGAAGAAAATTGAGCCTCATAGAAATGAATTGACTTTTCTGACACTGATAGATAGCGGTCAAGCCAGGGCTAGAACCTAGGTTATTCTGGCAGGAAGGTGGTGAAGTGTGTAGAGTCTGGAGGATCTGTCCTTCAGACATTTATTAGCTTTGTGATGCTGAGGAAATCATTAATTTCTCATCTGTGTTTACTTATGTGTAAAATGAAATAGTATTATCCCCTATGTCTCAAGGTTGCTATGAAGATTAAATAAGATAATTTATGTAAAGCCCTTTGCAAACCCCCAAGTGATAAATTTATATCTATTTATCTAAGTATGTATTGTGGCTACTTTTTCTGGCTCTCAGCAGAATAATATTCTTTTCATTAGATTTTTGTTTTTCTTTATCCTCTTGAGAGGAAGTGAACTGGTCTCTTAAGATATGATAGTGGAAAGAAAGTTGTTTTTGTTTTTTTAAAGTACACTGAAGCGTATTTAATGAATGTCTTTAGGATTCAAAGAAGAAAATAAAAACATCCCCCAATAATTGTGTTCTTTATTTCAGGTATTTGCTAAAGAAACTACTGTGTAGCTTCATCCTTGGTCTGCTACTAGCTGCCTTCTATATTAACTGTGTATATTTTTATGTGTACAGTTTAGGAAGCCATCCCCAGTTGCCAAACCAGTCCTAGAGCATCAGCTGGAATGGGTAAAGATTCAGTCAGTAACTCAAGTTCTGCACATACGATCCAGCAGAGCCATATCTAGGACTTTTTATGCCTACAATAAACAGCACTGAAATCACCACTTTGAGGGGAGGGAGAAAATGTGACTTTAACTCTTGGGAAAGAGACCGAGACCAGTATAACTGTAGGAGGCCACTAAGTGAGAAGGAAAAGGATGAAGAAGGGAAGGAGTTCACCCTTGCTAACTGGTACTTCCAATTTTATTTAATTATTCTTTTAATTGTAATTTATTCTTCTCAAACTGGATACCTAGTAGAAGTCTTCAGCTCAACATGTCCAAAACTGATTTTCCCCTTGACCCTAGACCATTCCTACCTTCCCTATTACTGAGCAGGGTAACATTATTCTCCCAATCCCTCAGGCTTGACATTTTAGGTATCCTCCTTGTCTTCTCACTCTCTCACCCCATATCCAAACTGTTGCCAAGGCCTGTCAGTCTCACCTTTGAAACATCTCTAGAATATGCCTCCTTTGGTTCTCTCACCCCCCCCCGCCACTCCCCCCTGGACCATGGCAGTAGTTGCTGGTGAGTAGCTGCATGGTAATTCTCCTATTCATCCCTTCTATTAAAGTCCCACTATAATTTCCTTTAGGAAGTTAGGTGGTGCCGTGGATAGTCTGCCATGCATGGAGTCAGGAAGACTCATTTCCCTTTGTGACCTTGGACAAGTCACTTAACTGTTTGCCTCAGTTTCCTCCTCTGTCATATGAGCTGGAGAAGGAAATGACAAACTACTCCAGTATCTTTGCCAAGAAAACCCCAAAGGGGCCACAGAGAGTTGGGCAATACTGAAAAATGACTAAATGATAATTTCCTTTATGTAGCCTTTGACATTGTTGGCTACCCCCTCTATCCTGGATTCTCTTTTCTCTCTTTGTTTATGGGATATTGCTCTATCTTGGTGCTCCTTCTTCTATCTATGTGACCCTTTATCAGTTTACTTTTTTAGTTCATCGTGCATCTCTTGCTCTCTAAATGTAGACATCCCTTAAGACTCTGTCCTAGGTCCCATTCCTGCAAGCGATCTACTCTGCTCCCATATGTTCAATTACTAGCTTGACACTGAGGACTCCAGTTTGTGAAGGACAATAAGGTGAAATAAGACTGGAAAAGTAAGTTCGAACCAGATTATGAAGGGTCTTAAATGTCAGCTCTCATCGATCTTACAAACTCTAATTCTTCTTCAATAACCTACCTGCTGGACATCTCTACCTGAACACGGGTGTCTAAGATGGTACAATTGATAGAACACCGGGTCTGTATTCAAGAAGACCTCAATCTAAATCCATCTTCTGACACCTACTAGCTATATGACCCTTAGTAAGTCACAAACTCTGTCTCAGTTTCCCCAACTGGAAAATAGGGATAATTATTGTCTCTACCTCCCAGGGTTGTTGTGAGGATCTAATGGGACAATATTTTCTATATTCTTCACTTATCACAGTGTTGGCTACATAATAGGGGCTTAATAAATCCTTCCTTTCTTCTTCCCTTCCTTCTTTCCTTTCTTCTACCTCTCTTTTCTCCGTTCCTCCCTCACTCCCTCCCTTTCCTTCTCTCCTTCCCTTCCTGTCTTCCTCTTCTTCCTTCCTTCTATGTCTACTCAACACCACATGCTCAAAAAATCCAAAATTTGAATTCATCACCCATGCCTCCTCTGAACTTCCTTATTTCCATTCATGATACCCCATTACTTTCCTTATCATCAGGATCCAAAAGATGAGAAACATTGGAATCATCTTTATTCTTCTATCAAATGAAAGAGTTGGACTATATGGCATCTGAGCCTTGTTCTAGCTCCAGATCTTTGATCCTATGATCATTCCTTTCACACCCCCAAATTCAATCAAATCCTATTGGTTTCTTCTCCCTTATATGGATGTGAGCATCCGTCTTATTATCTCTACTCACAAACCATCACCCAGTTGACCCTAACACTGTAAGTCACCTTGACTATTGCCATGTTCTCCTTGACTTCCATCTTTCCCTTTTTCAATCCATCCTTCATTCATCTGCAAAAATAATCTTTAGAAGACTATTCTCAGCAGACCATTTCCATATCCCAAGCCTTCATTGATGGCTCTCGTCTGCCTTGCAGAACAAAATACAATTCTGGTATTTAAGGCATTATACAATTTGATCATGGCCCTGTTACTCTCCTTCACACAATCAGCCAAACTAGATCACTATGACTACTAATAGCTATCCTTCACACAGTGCTTTAAGGTGTACAAGGCACTTTACATATATTCATTATTTCCCAGACTCAGCATTTCATTTTTCATATTTACTGAGGATATCTCCTATGACTGGGATGCAGTTATCAGCATCCTTCCCTTCAAGGCTCAGGAAGATCCCTCTGTGGAGCCTTCCCCAATTCCCATACCTCCTCAAATATTCCTCGACTTTTTTGTCTGGAATCTCTCCTTTGCCTCTCTCATTCCCTGCCTCATAACACCTTTATCAGTGCCTAAGCTGTATCCTCTGCTACTCATCTCCACCTCATTTCCCTCATCAGAATGTGAATTCCCTGGGGATAGAGATGATTTTGTTCTCGGGACTCTACTGCCTAGCATGGGTCCTTGGATATAGTGAGTTCTAGTTTATAGAGTGAAAATAGTGGACTCAATAATTTTTTTAAAAAGGGAAATGACTGCTTTTAGTGCTTGCCCAAGGTTGGAAATAGAGGAGCTAAATGTCAAAGTCAAGTCTTCTGATCAGTGCTCCATCCTCTTCACTTAGCTGGAAATTCCAAAGAATAAGATCTGACATAATATAAGTGCTGGTCCGTATTGAACACATGCTCAGGAAGAACCAGCTGAATGGGATGGCACTTTAGGAGCAGACATATGTATCCACTATTAAACCTGTCCCCACTAAGGGGATTGAGAAGCCAAGAAGTTAAATGATTTTCCTAAGGTCACGTAGGTGGTAAGCCTAGAGTCAAGGGTGAATCTTTCTTGGCAGACTTTTCTACCCTAGGGATTGTATCAGCTGAATGCCAAAAATCAAATTCAAGTCCAGGAAATATTGATTCCCTCTAGACTCTCCCCACCCTCCACCAAAAAAAATCATCCTATGGAAAGTTAACACTGGTGGCAAATTCTGCCTCTGAAGTAGGGGTTTGGGCTGGGTGCCCAAGTCATCCCAGTTTTGAAGGCAATGGGAGGGATTGGATACCCAACCAATAGAGTGACCCCAGGTTCTGTTGACCGTTTCCATCTGAGTCAGAGTCAGCTTTTCCATTTATCAACTCTTTCCCAGGTTCATTGGTTAATTGGGATTTCTCTGCTGTAAGTTGATGAGCCCCTTTGGGGGGAAATCCCCCAAAACTTCCGCTTTCTTCAGCTGATTCCTCTAACTTTAGAACTGCACAGGTTCATTCTTATCCATGGTAAACAAATAATTACTAATTAATAATAATAATAATAGCATTTGCATATCACTTAAAGTTTTGTAGAATTCTTTATAAATATTATCTCATTTAATCCTCCCCACAATCCTAGAAGGCAAGCGCTACTACAATCCCCATTTTACAGATGAGGGAACTGAAGCTGAGAGAAGTTAAGTGGTTTGTCCAGAGTTACATAGCATCTGAGGCCAGATTTGAACTGAAGTCTTCCCAATTTCAGGTCCATCATTTGACCCATACTCAGACTCCTAATTAGAGGGTATGTGTAGTGATTTGGGGTAAGGTATCCAAAATATCTGTACCTGTCTGTCAATGGATCAGTTCTGTGTGTTAAGATGGGAGGCTTTCTCCCTATTTTGGAAAGCAACAATTTCTCCAAATTCTGGTGTCAGAACACGTAGAGCCCAAAGAAGGCATGGAAGTGCAACGGCAAGCAGCTGAATTGGAAATTAGGGGGTCAGGGCTTGGATTTCATCTCTCCCACCTACTACCTGAGAAGCCTTGGCCAAATTATCTAACCCCTCTGGGTCTCAATGTCTTTATATGAAAAAGAAAGGGTTCCAATTAGCTGGAGTCAAAATTCCCTCCCTGCTTTTAATCTACGATTGATCTTAATCTAAGATATCACTGTCCAAAACATCCTGGGGATTTCAGAGAATTTGATAACAGGTTGCTGGCCTGAGATGAAGTTCTAAGCCTCCTTATCTCATCTCAGAGCTCCAACCTCTGATAAAAGATTAGGGGAGGACCCTTCCCCTTGATCCTGCACTCTACAGGGGCTGCCGGAGGGGCAGTTGTGCTCACACTCCTAGAAATGCTGGAAAACTGATTTGAAAGAGAACAGAATCTCAGTGAAAATGGACTGATTCCTATGGTTTCCCATTGCTGTTCCTGAAAGTGTTCATCCTTTCTTAACTCCCAAGGGAAGCTAGGGCATGCTTGAAGAAAGGAAAACACCCTAATGGGTGGGAGAAAAATATTATTTTTCCACTTACCAGTGTGAATCCAGAGCTAAGCACTAGGTTTGTGACTTTGAGCAAGTTTCTGGATTTGGTTCCTTATGCTAAAATATAATAGATATATGATAAATATAAATATATATAAAAATAATATAAATATATAAATATAATGTATAATATAGAAATATATTAATATTAATAAATAAATTTTATATATTTATATATATAAAAATAAACATAGATATAAAATAAAATCTAATAGACTTGCTCCCTTTAAGCTCAGGAAGAATTCTGCAGAGATAAGCAGGACACCTGGGTTCCCAATCCACCTCTGTCATTAACTAGCTGTATTACTTTTGGAAAGTCACTTCTATGGACTACAGCTCCTTCATTCGTTTATTCCTCCTTTATAAAGGGAGGCAAATGGACTGGATGCTCTCTGAAGTCTCTTGCAGCTCTAAGATCCTGCACACTAACCGTCTATATATGAAGGACTCTTCCAACTCAGGAAGAAGTATCCTAAAAATTAGTGTGGTAAGGGGAAAGGGGCAAAGAGCACTAGACTTGGGATCAGGAGAGGGCCAAAGGTCTAGATCTAGCTCTGCCCCTTTCAAGAGCCATGTGAATTTGGAAAAGGCCCCTCCCTGGTCTCAGTTTCCTCATTCATTCATTCACTCACCCACTCATTCATTCATTCATTCCTCATTTATAAAATCCAAAGGGTTGGACAAGATTATTTCTAAAGGTTCTTCTCTCTCTAGCAATCTTTTACTCTGGAGCTAGAGGTAGAGAGGCCACAGCTCTTTCCTTCTTGTCCTCAGTGAGTCAATAAGCATTTAAGGGCTCACTTAATGCCAGGCTCTATATTAAAAAGCTCCCTATAAAAAAAACAAAACAAAACCACAGATCCTGTTCTTAAGGCATATATATTCTAATAAAATTGCTATGAACATATTAAGTGTAAATAAAAAGTGATCTCTGAAGGAAGGCAAAATAAGCCTTAATTTCATATGGCTTCATAAAGCTCTCCTTCCCATACTAAGGCTCCCCAACCTTCCATGAACTCAGTACAGGAAAAAGGCAGACCCCAGAGCCAGGAGCCAGTGGGGGTAGGAAAGGGGGCTGAGTTAGTGGTCTGGCTTAGTCCAGTGTGAGCTTGAGGCCTCAAGCAGAGCCGCTCTTCACCTCCTCCCCTGGGCCTGAGTTCCTGCCCTGACTCTAGCCTTAGCCAAGCTATCCCCATCCCCCCCTTTCCCTGTGGGGGATGACTTACTGCTGCTTAAAAACAATTATAATAAAATAAAAATGAAAGGGAATACCACACAAAGATCCCCCAGCTTCCTTCCCCATGCTAAGCAATGCAGCTCTATGTCAATCTGGGCCTTTTTTTTTTTCTGAGCCCCTATGTTGACTTGAAATCTAGTTTAAATTTGCTGTTGTCTTTTCCACTGAGGAGGAACAGTGGTGAAGAGTTGCCTACTGGGATGGAGACTTCCAGCAAGACTTCCTTTGTGGGATAAAATTAGTTAAGCTCATGTGAGATGGCGGCTGAAAACCCAGTCTTCCCTTGGATGACCTCAATGGAATGGTTTGTTGCTCAAATGACAGACAAATGCAATAATTAGGTCTATTTAGCAGAGGGGAGGTGAAAGGTCAGGCTCCTGGGCAAACTGTCTCCAGTTACTGATTTTATGCCTAAATCAGAGATTTGCAAAAGTTAATGTTTTTACAATAAACTGACACTGGCCACTGCTGACCCATCAGGGCCCCCAAGCCTCCCCCCACTACCACTGCCCCATGCCTAGACATCTCCCCAAGGACTATTTGGATCCTGCCTTGAAAAGCATTAAAAAAAAAAAAAACAATCCTAGGTTTCTCTGGTCGCCCACGCCAAGGCGTGCATGGCCAGCTTCCAGCCCTCCCCATTAGAGATTATCCCTTGATAAGGAACTCAGAGCAAAAAAAAAAAAAAGCCTTTTTCATCCCCCAGCTTTGTTCTCATGCGATCACAGGTAGTCATGTTAACTAAGATGAGTGAGAAGTGAGACTGAGGTATCTCAAGCAAATGGACTGAGTTAATCCATTAGACAATGGGTTAGGCCTCATTGAAATTCCCTCCCTCTTACTCCTAGGCTTATTTTTTCTTTTTAGAAAAAAATCTAATTCTACTTTATTTAACCTAAAGCAGATGATAACATGCCCTGCTGACCCCCCCTCTCCCCAATCACCCTTTCTTGCAAAGATGAAGATATTAAGGTCTTCCTCTCTCTCATCACTTGGTTAGAGGACAGAGGGACCAAGGAACCACAAGCTCACACCATGGCCTTGTGGTTAGACTACTGATACCAGGAGCAGCCCTTCAATCAGCCAGGCTGTAGACTGGGGCCACAAGAACATACATGCCTGCACTCTTGTTCTGTGAGAACATGACAAGTACATTGGTTCAGTGGCTTTCCTCAGAGCAGTGATGAAGAAGGCTGGATGGATTCCCTCCCCAGAGAGGGAACAGGAAAGCAATGTCCCTTGAGAACCACTTTGACATGTGGTGCAGTCATAGTTGAGGGAATCTGGCCTTGAGTCCTGATTCAATCACTTACTAAGTGACCTTGAGCAAATAATTTCACCTGACCAAGCCTCAGTTTACCCATTTGCAAACCATGACTCCTCTAACTACCCACCATGTACTTAGTGTGAGGAAAACACTCTGAAACTTAAAGAATTGTAGAAATGTTACTTGCTTTTTTTTTGTCCATACTCATGATTTTATCCATACAGGGAACTCTTGGTAAGGAAACTCCTTCCACTGATGAACATAGGCAGAACTTGGAGTCACAGGGAGATCCCTGGGACACTGGGCAGTCATATAGGTAGTATAAGAGGCAAGATTTGAACCATGGGTCTTCCTGACTTACTAACCCCAATAACCCGCCATCTCTGAGGGGGGTAGACTAGATAACCTGTGTGTTTTTGATATGAGTTATTATTCCTCATCTTCCTCTTCCCCTTCTTCCTTCTCCTTGGTGACCAACATGGACTCTGTGGACCAAAGGGGCCTCAGGAAGCTAAGCTGACAAACCAAGACCCTTTAATTCTTTGCTCTGAAGTCCTTAATCTTGGACCTACTTTTTCTGAGTCACTTACTGTGGGGAAAATCCCAATAAACCTGTTTGTGCTACAAGGTGGAAAAGGATTCTTAAAAAACTGAAATCAGAAAATGACAGCATTAGCCCAACCCAACTGAGAGGAAGTCAACTCCTCAGGCAATGAAAAGGCTGGAAGGATGGAAAGCCTTGGCATAATTAGCAAAGTCTGCTAGCAAATTAGCTTCTGTCTGTCTGCTTCCCACTCTGTGGAGCTCTCTCTCCCTATGTTTATACAAGTAGAGTATTGTGACCCTCGAACAGGGGAGGGAGGGAAAGAAATAGACTCCATTTTCATCAAGTTCTGAGTCCCTTACCCAAAGGATGGCCACACATATCTCACAACCAGTGAGTACTTTGGGTTGTACAAAAAATTCAAGAGGAATTTTTCAGGTGATTTTCTTTACCAGCGGATTTTTAATTGAATGCAACGAGGGAAAATATCTGACTGCTAAGTTTTAAAAATTGTCTTCTTTTCCATTTATATTACCTTGTTTCTGAATGTCTCTCTCCCCCTTATCTATCCAATAAGCTGCTTCTTAAAGAAAAAAAGAGGAAGAAAAGGGGAAGGAAAAAAAAATTTAAGAAAATTAACCAACAAATCATCTGAGTCTGACAGGATAGTCAATGTTCCCCACCCCACATCCCTCATGTTTCCGATGAAAGGAGGGAGACCTATTTTCTAGTCTGTTCCTCAGAGGCAAGCTCTAACCCTGAAGCTTTTAAAAACAGAACATAGTTGGTGGGCTTCATAAACCTTTTCCCTCATGTGGTAACACACCTAAAATTGTATTGGGAGTTAATTACTGAAGTAAACATCGCGTGACAAAACTTTCTTGCCCTACATTAAACTTAACAACGTTATTTATCTGTTTGTTTGTTTATTTATTTTTGTGGCAGCTCCTTCCCTTAATTATCAAACCAGTAGTGCTGAACTGACATGAAGTAGAATAAAAATACACTGAATTTGGAAATAGGTCAGGATGGTACAGTAAAAAGCATACTGAATTTGGAGTTGAAAGCTCTGGTTTCAAATCTTGTCTCTGAAACTGCCATGTAGTCCAAGGTAATTTATTTCTCCTGTTTGGACCTTGGTCGACTTATCTGTAAAATGAGGGAAATGGACTATATTGCCCCTAAGGAAACTTCTAGCTCCTACGACCTGGCTTTAAATCATTGTTCTCTTACTTAGAAGTATATTTGTTGTTGTTCAATCATGTCTGACTCTTTATGACCCCATTTTGGGTTTTCTCAGCAAAGATACTGGAGTGGTTTGCCATTTCTTTCTCCAACTCATTTTACTGAGACAAACAGGGTTAAATGACTTGCCCAAGGCCACACAGCTATAAGTGTCTGAGGCCAGATTTGAACTCAGGTCTTCCTAAGTCCAGGCATGGTGTTCTATGAACTATGGTGCCACCTCGGTGCCCCATATAGAACTCATATGACCCTGAGTAAATCACTGCCTTAGTCTTTGGGCTTCAGTTTCCCCATCAATTGGACCTATAATCCCTATCATCCCTTTCAGCTAAGACCTCAGATCTTCAGACAGAAACCCAAATGGGTTTACGTGGAGAGGCCTTTAATTTCTAGCTTTGGAAGGAGTTAGGAGCCCCAGTGGTAGGGGATTTAGGGAGAAGCCCAAGACATCAGTCGGCTCAGTTTGGCTCTACAACCACATGTTTCCCTTAACATCATTAAGGAAGATGATCTGGCAATCATCCAGCAAATGTTGATTAAGTGCCTACTATGTGCTAGGCTTTAAACACAAAGACAAAATTGAAACTGTCCCTGCTCTTAAGGAACTAACATTCCATCTACCAGAGCTACTCAGACCTCTTATATTGTACCCCTGTAATTACACTACAGGCTATGAAAACCTTTATGGCTCCTCCTCCTCCTCCTCCTCCTCCTCCTCCTCCTCCTCCTCCTCCTCCTCCTCCTTCTTCTTCTTCTTCTTCTTCTTCTTCTTCTTCTTCTTCTTCTTCTTCTTCTTCTTCTTCTTCTTCTTATCCTTCTTCTCCTTCTTCCTCTTCCTCCTCCTCCTCTTCCTCCTCCTCCTGCTTAAACCCTTCTTTACTCTTAAAATTGTCCTAACGTACTTGTCTTCCTCTCCTTTTAAATGCTCACACCACACCTCCAATGATACTACCTTCCTTAGCTCCCCAGTACAGTAACTATAAACTCCCAGAGGGCAAAACCTTTCCTTTGTCATGTCCATCACTTGTCATACCCATCATTATTGTCCTCAGGGCCTAGCATAGGGCCTTGCACACACTTACTATTTGATAAATGTTTGCTAAATTGAATTGAATTCAAATTAATTTGCCTGAAGCCAAAAATTACTTCCTGGTTTGCAAGAAAGAATTATTATTATTTTTTTTTTTAGTTTAAAAATCCTTCCTGGACGTCAAATCACTCCTTGCAAAGCAGAGCTTGGGGTGAATTAAGTGTAAATGAATCGGAAATGAATGAACTCATTTTCCTTTCAAATGCCTATGGGGGTTGCCAGGGGAGAGGAAAAGCACTCAGGGAACGTCCTGTCTTGGATTTTGTTGAACCCAAAGTTCTGGAAAAATAGTGGAAGTACAAGTTGAAATGTCTTTCCTGGCCCTTGGTCTCCCCAGGTGTCCCCCTACCCTACACCAAGTTATGTTCACTCACTCTAAGTGTGGGTAAGAAAGTAAAGTTTGTGAGCATCCAAGAGATGGCCTCTAAACCAGAGGGAGCAGAGCTCTGGCCAGAGTGGAGGCTGAGGGGTGGGGTGGATTTATGTCCCTTTGTTTGAACAGGGGCAGGAAGGGGCGCCCCGTTGTTTGTTTGTTTGTCCAATGCTTTCACTGTGGAGTGGTCAAATACCAGATTAACTGGGCAGTCCTAAATCCACAGAGAGAAGTATGGTCCCTGGGTAGGATGGGGGATGGGGAGATCGTTTGTTTTATTGTACAAATTAGAACCCAAGTGTTAAACCCACCAAAATATATAGTCCTTAAGAATGAAAACATTGGAGATAAATGTGTTAAGGGAAAAGGGGTGGGGTGGGGGTGACTTTAATAAAATACTGTTAAATGTAAGAAGGGTTTATTTTGTATCTCCCTCCCTCTCCCACCCCATCCCCTTATTCCCACCCACCCCATCCCCTCAAATCCCTAAACATATCAGGGAAGACATTGACCTCCCCATAGACATCAAACTTTCTTGAGTAAATATTTCTGTCGTGTAAAGATACAAGATTATTTTTATGACTGGTAAGAAAATTAGCTTCTTGTTTCCAATGTCTCACCTTCTGATCCTTGGGTAAAACACAAGACTTAAATCATTTCTGGATGTACAAGAGAACAAAAACTATCTACTTTCACGAATCCAAAGTGCCTGAAAGAAACAGAGGGAGAAATTTTCTTTTGCTTTCCCGTTTCTTTGTTTTGTTTTATTCTTTGGCTAAACTGGTGTGGTTGGACCTCATAAATAGAACTTGATGCTCTGCTGATCAGAGGGTGTCTCTGGCATGGTATTGCCTGAAAGCAGAGAAGAGAGAGAGAGAGAGAGAGAGAGAGAGAGAGAGAGAGAGAGAGAGAGAGAGAGAGAGAGAGACACAGAGAGAAAGAGAGAGACAGAGACACAGAGAGAAAGAGAGGCAGAGACAGAGAGACAAAGAGAGAGAGAGAAGGAAGAAGCAGAAGCAGAAGCAGAAGCAGAAGCAGAAGAAGAAGAAGAAGAAGAAGAAGAAGAAGAAGAAGAAGAAGAAGATGATGATGATGATGATGATGAAGAAGAAGGAGGATGAGGAAGGAAAGGAGAGAGAGAAAAGATGGAAGGGAGATGGAAGGAGGGTGTAGGAAATGAAAGGGAAAGAGGAGAGGGGGAGAGAGTAAGGGAGAGAGAACCACTTTAGCTGGTAAATGGCATGCATTGTTGAAATGTGCACAAATAGCTCTAATAACCAAGGAATTGAGGTTGGTGATTTAGAAAAACACAGTTACACACACACGCACAAAAGTCTATCACATGTAGAAAAAATAAATTCAAGAAGAGGGAGAATTAAAAGCTTCTCCCTCCCCCTTTTCAGTTGAAAATTGAAAACAACAGCTCTAGATTTTGAAAATCTAAACATTCATAAATGCCGGGCTTAGAAAAAAACCAGATTATGCTCAAGAGGTTAGTAAATATTATTGCTGAGTCCTAGCTATTAGTGGTATCATTCATTGCTTCCCAAGATTTGACCTGAACATCTCAGGTGGAAAGGGCGCATTTTAAAGATTGTCTTTTATGACATAGTACTATAGTGAAAAGAGCTCTGGGAAGAATCGGGAGGACCTGGGTTTGCCACTGCTTGGCTCTGTGGTTTTGAAGAGATCATTACTCCTCCATGAGTCTCTGTTTCTTATTTGCAAAAGAAGAGCATTGAGAGAAGCTGAGCTTTCAGCTCTCACAATAGTGCCATGGAAAGTGTCAGATCTTGAATAAGAGGATCTGGGTTTTCTTATCTTTTAAATAAGGACCAGAACAGCTCTAAGATCCCTTACAGTTTTAACATCCACTTATGGTATTTCTGCTTGCAAACAACCATACAGATAAATTGAAAGGACTGTGCAGGCAGAAAGAGGGACATACTCTCTTCCTATCTGTAGGGATGTGTCAGCACCCTTCCAAAGACATAGTAATAAATAAGGTGCCATGTTTGCTACCACTCAGTGGTGAGGAGGGGAGGCCACTAAATATGGTATGACTCCTTTTTCTTCACTTGAATATGGTGACCAGGATGCTCTGCTCTGAATAGATACTCTGATTCTAGTTTTCATACAGAATTCCTATGCAGCTGACAATCTTCCACCTCATGTAGATTAAGCCAAATTGTTTAATGAAGGTTTTCCATCAAGGAGCACAAGACCAACAGTTGAAATATTGGTGATAATTCTTTTCATGTGTCCTTTATTATTCGGGAATTATATTTTCATCCAAAGAGTTTGTGGGTAGATTTTTCCACTGTCATTGTCAACGTAATTGTGGTTGCTGTCTTAGCAAATCATTGGGCAATGGCTAATATGAACAATACAAAGACGTATGATGAGACTTACGTGAAGTGATTCAGAGCAAAGAAAGCAGACAGACCATAAGAAAGTAACAGTAACAAGATATGATTTTATATGTGTGTATACACACACACACACACACACACACATATGGGAAAGAGATGGGAACAAGTTACAAGATTAAGTAAGGTGTTGTGTTGGCATTTTAGGAAAGTCTCTATTACACATTAATTTTGTTAACTACAAGGAGTGTGCACCTGTGGTTTCCGGCAGGAATTCTCAACTGATTTTGCATCCTAGACCCCTTTGGCAGTCTGGTGAAGCCTGTGAACCCCTTCTCAAAAACATGATTTTAAATGTATAAAATAAAATACATAGTATTATCAAGGAAACATTCTTTTGAACTTTGATTATCAAAATTTTTTTAAAGAAACCTCATTGATCCCAGCTTAACAATTTCTTTGTCTGTGGTTTGATTTTAGTTTTTGAATTTTATTTGCATATATGTTTTGGTTCACAATAAGTTTTTAATATTGTAAATTATTATCCTTATTTTAAAGATGAGGAAAGTGACACAGAACAAAGCAAGGATACATACCCCAAACCATAACCCAAGATAATAACCGGCCTAGAAATCACTCATCTCTCGGTTCTCTGTCCACATTCTAATCACTAGACCAGCTTCCTTCTCTGCTCCTCATGCCCTTTTTGTGTGGCTTTTCCCCCCTATAATGTTGTATGGTTTTAGCCCAAGGTCATTGAAACCTATTAAGACACTTAAGCTGATACCCCTCTCTTAACCTATTGCAAATCAGATTTCGTAATAATCAGATTTCCAATCTGCCATAGCTGGGTAAAAAAGAAAAATCTCTTTACTGTGAGATTTTGGTTTCAGTGCTTAATTAGGTTGGTTCCACTATTATTGGGTTTTAAAAGTAAAACATGATTTCATAATGAAGAGTGAAACCACAGACGAGATGGTGTTGTAATTGGAATCACTCAGATAAGCAAGAAAGCAATACCAGATGCTTAAGAAAAATCTTGTCTTAAATCAAATGGAACAGACATTCTGATGTCTGAATTGTCCCAAACATTCTGTATTTAAAATGATTGGTATAAGGAAGTTTGAACCCTGCCTATTTAAAGAAAACATTAAAAATGAAAACTTGGAGATAAAGCAAACTAATCAGAAGAGTTTCTAGAACCAAACCGTGATTTTCCTCTTTTCCCATCTTTCTCCCTGCCTCATGGCTTTCTTGCTTCACCTGAGCTCATCCCTACATTCCTACGACCGCTACTACCATTGCTACTGCTGGGCTACTGTGACATCAGAAGCTCTCTATCATTCATGAACTGACTGATCAAAATCCCCATACTACAAATATTTGTTGTTGTTCAGTTATGTCTGACTCTTCATGACCCCATTTGGGGTTCTCCTGTCAAATATACTGGAGTAGTTTACCATTTCCTTCTCTTTCTCATTTTACAGATGAAGAAACCAAGGCAAACAGGGCTAAAATTTGCCAAGGTTCACACAGTTTTAAGTGTCATGCTGGAGTTGAACTCAAGTCTTCCTGATCCAGGCTCTGTGTTCTAACCACTGTGCCACCTTGCTGCTTGCTACAAGTATAGACCTCAAAATACCCTGAAGAATTCAACAAGTAAATGATACTGTTGCTGGACCATTCTCACATCCAGGATTGTTACACACTCAGACTTAATATTAAGTCAGAAAAACTTGAGAATATTATTAACATATGCAGCCATACTAAATAGTTTTTATCTCCATGCTACATGGAACAAAAAACTCTCAAAACATAGAGATCTAGAAAAGGACATCAAAATCTCATGAAAATAAAATCATCCCTGTTGTCCTGTCTACTAGAGTTGGAAAGAAGATGATTTTAGCCTTTTTGTTCAACTATTAAAAGTTATTTTTCCATCTGTGCAATAGTCAACAGAGAATTAAACATGAAGGAATAATAATAGCAAAACGACAATTTCTCTCAGGTCAATTTCTATCTGAATTTCATTGAAAACTGTCAGAGAGATGAGATAATACTGGTAGTTCACATTTCTATAGCACTTTCAGGATTACAAGACACTTTCCTCACAGCCTTGCAAGTTGGATAATGACAGTATTGTCACCTCAATTTTATATATGAAAAGTTTGAGACTGAGATACAGGACATGATTTAGGATTATAGATGGGACCTACTACAACCTACTGTCTTTAAAGGAGAGAAAACAGAAGCCCGGAGGGTTAAGTGACCTATTCAAGGGCTTACATACAGTAACAGCTCCTAGGTTTAAACCCTTGTAGGTACTCTTAACTGCAAATCCAGAACTCATTCCTCTATATCATAGCCTCACAAATAAGGGAAGGAGAAGAACTGTCTTTGTAGTATATTGATGCCAGATGAAATTTTCACCCTCAAAGGCTGGCATGAAATGATGCTCTGGTGTGCTTCCCAGCCTGGATTTCAGATGGAGCAGCCTTTCTCAAGTCCTGGATTCCTGTCTGTCTGGAATTTCCGAAACTTGGGAGGCTCACCCATCACAAATATACATACCTTAAGTGCACATTTTACTTTGAAAGGAAAGAGCAGAATTTGACATCAGACTGTAATTATGGCTGAAATGTGGCAGCTTATAAGTGAATACCGTTTGTAAGCAAATGCTAGTCAAAGCAACAGGGAAGGAAAAGAGGGCAATTTGGGTGGAAAGACTGACATTTGGCTGACATACATAAATATTCACTTAAAAATACTTAGCATGTCAGCCAACCCCCCCATCCTACTTTTTTCTTACATCTGAAGACAGAACTTTATAATCTAAATGTAAAACTTTAAGAAGGATTTTGGTGCCAACTTTGAAAAATTGGGCATTTTTTAAGCTTTGTAAAATGTACCACATGTAATAAATTGAAGATATTTGTCAAATTTTCATTTTTTTTCTTTGAATTATATCTTTGTAACACATGGTATCCTTGTCATTAAAGAAGCATCTGAATGAAAAAGGAAATAGGCTGGGCCCACAGAAGAGCAAGGAATAAGTAGTAGACAACCTGTGACCTCCATTGCCATCCTAGCAATATCAAAAGGTGAGAAAGGTCCCCAAAATCTTGAGAATGTCCTGTGTGGAGAGGCCATAGACCAGAGAAGGATGAGCAGACACTGATGGGTTATGATATGCTTCACTGGAGGGAATATGTACATGAAGGGGACTGCAGATTCATCAGACTGTTTGAGTCTTTATCAGAAGTTCTAATGGTTATGTCAGTGGACAAAGACTGGAAAAACTTTGTTGCATGGGCCCAGTAACCATTAAGTCAGTCATCCAAAGACCATCATAGCCAAGGTTGAAAGTCTCATCCTAATGTGAGGTGATACATTTTTCCACTATGATGATTTATAAAGATTTACAACAAGGTTATGGGGGGCAGCTAGGTGATACAGTGGATAGAGCACCAAGCCTGAAATCAGGCTGATCTGAATTTCAATTAGGCTACAGCTGCTTAGTTGTGTGACCTAGGCAAGTCACTTAAACCCTATTTGCCTCAGGTCCTCACCTGGTAAAATGGGGATAAACTGGAGAATGAAATGGCAAACCAAGATAGTATCTTTGCCAAGAAAACCCCAAGGGGTTACCTAGAGTCAGACATGATTGAATAAACAATAAGGTTATGTGATGGAAGAGTATCCTGGAGCAAAAAAATCACTGCCTATGGAGTCAGAGGACCTGAATTCAGTCCTGATTCTACCATTTATTGTCTATTATCAGTAGAGAAAAGACAGTACAAATGACATCACAGATCCTTAAAGTTTTCTCCTAGTAATTCTCTCAGGGAATTAGGGCAGATTCACAAATGGTGAAACTGAGACCCAGAGAAATGAAGTGACTTCCAAGCCCCATAGCAGGGTGGCATCAGAAATTAGTGTCTGACTCCTGAGTTTTCTGACTCTGAGTCAATCTCTCTTTGCAGTAAAACATATTGTATCCATTAGAATCCTCTAATATATAAGGCTAAGTTTAAGCTCTGTGCCAAGAACTTTAAAAAGTGACAACGAGGGGCCCTCTTAAGTGATTATATCTGAAAAACTCCAGAATTAGCAGGAATTTACACAGGAGGCCATAAAGCTGATAAAGTGCAGATTTGGGTAGAGATTGGAAAACAAGAGAAGGGGATTTATCGCAGTAAAATGTTTTGATTGTCATTAACTGCAACCTCTACAGACCTCCATTCCTCCAGCTGTAGCCCTCGATTTGGACATCAGATACTTGAAGCTTATAGGAGCCTGAATATAGAAGATGAAAGTTGAATTAAAGATATGGAGGGGAGTTAATGACTTGGTCAGTCTGTTGTCACAAGAGCCATCAGAGAGTTGTGACCATGAAGCAGCTTCACATTTCATCAGAGAGAAGCAGTGCCCAAGAAACTGATGGGACAGAAAAGGATATACAGTCCACTGTTGTCCAAAGTGGTCTTTATGCAACTGCACAGCCTATTCGAGGTCTCAAGTGCCCTAGGAGATAGCAAGGACAGTATGAATAAAACACAGCAAGGATGTTCTGACTTGGCTGGATGACTGGCATGGTAACAACCAATGCCTTGGGAATACAGCATTTATATGTCTTCTCACTGTTTTAAATTAATCATCAGCATCACCTTTATAAAGAAGAATCTGTCTTCTTTCTGAACTTTTCCATCTTATGCTCCAATACTTTAAGAATCTGTGATTTTATTTTTTAATATTCATTTTATTTATTTTAGTTTTCAACATTAATTTCCACAAGATTTTCAGTTCCAAATTTTCTCCTCATCTCTCTCCTCCCCCCAGCCAAGATACCCCCCATTCTGATTACCCTTCCCCCAATATGCCCTCCCTTCTATTACACCCCCTCAATTTCCTTATGCCCATCTTCACTCTTTTCTTGTAGGGCAAGATAGATTTCTATACCCCATTACCTGTATTTCTTATTTCCCAGTTGCATGCAAAAACAATTCTCAACATTTGTTCCTAAAACTTTGAGTTCAAAAGTCTCTCCCTTCCTCCCTCCCCACCCATCCCCACTGAGAAGGCAAGCAATTCATTATATATGTGTAGTTATGCAAAAGACTTCCATAATAGTCATGCTGTGAAAGACTAACTATGTTCCCTCCTATCCTGACCCCCATTTACTATATTCTCTTTTTTGACCTTGACCTTTCCCAAAAGTGTTTACTTCTAATTACTCCTTCCTCCCATTTGTCCTCCCTTCTATCATCCCCCCACCCCACTTATCCCCTTCTCCCCTACTATCCTGTAGTGTAAGACAGATTTTCATATCAAATTGAGTGTGCATGCTATTCCCTCCTTAAGTCAAATGTGATGAGAGTAAGCTTCACTTTTTCCCTCTCACCTCCCTCCTTTTTCCCCTCCATTGAAAAAATCTTGCCTCTTTTATGAAAGATAATTTGACCCATTCAATTTCTCCCTTTCTCCTCCCAATGTATTACTCTCTCATCCCTTAATTTTATATGTGTGTGTGTGTGTGTGTGTGTGTGTGTGTATAATACCTCCAACTACCCAAATACTGAGAATGGTCCCAAGAGTTACAAGTATTATCTTTCCACGTAGGAATGTAAACAGTTCAACTTTAGTAAGTTCCTTATGATTTTTCTTTCTTGTTTACCTTTTCATGTTTCTCTTGATTCTTGTGTTTGAAAGTCAAATTTTCTATTCAACTCTGGTCTTTTGGTCAAAAATGCTTGAAAGTCCTCTATTTCATTCAATGATTGTTTTTTTTTCCCCCTGAAGTATTATACTCAGTTTTACTGGGTAGGTGATTCTTGGTTTTAATCCTAGTTCTTTTGACTTCTGGAATATCATATTCCAAGCCCTTCAATCCCTTAATGTAGAAGCTGCCAGATCTTGTGTTACCCTGATTGTATTTCCACAATACTGGAATTGTTTCTTTCTGGCTGCTTATAATATTTTCTCCTTGATCTGGGAACTCTGGAATTTGGCTACCATATTTCTAAGAGTTTTTCTTTTCAGATCTCTTCCAAAGAGGTGATCAATGGATTCTTTCAATATTTATTTTAACCTCTGGTTCTAGAATATCAGGACAGTGTTCCTTGATAATTCCGTGAAAGATGATGTCTAGGCTCTTTTTTCGATCATGGCTTTCAGGTATTCCCTTAATTTTTAAATTGTCTCTCTTGAATCAATTTTCCAGTTGAGTTGTTTTTCCAATAAGATATTTCACATTGTCTTCCAGTTTTTCATTCTTTTGGTTTTGTTTTGTAATTTCTTGGTTTCTCACAGAGTCATTAGTTTCCATCTACTCCATTCTAATTTTTTTTAAATTTTACTTTTAATTTTTAACACAGTTTATAACAGATAAGACAATTCAAACTTTTGGTCAGGTGATACTTCTTTTTAAAGCATTTACAATATGGACCACAAAAGATTTTTTTTAAACATTAACCAATTGAGACACAAATAATATTTATGTTGCTAACTTCACAAGCTGTTGACCTAATTGTCTCCACAGTATTACTAAGAATTAAAGGACCTTAACTTGTTGTTTGTCTAAAGTCCTATGCCTAATAGCTTAATTTTAGACTTAACCTCGGATGTTCCCCTACCAATAATCTATAATTTAATAGATCTGGTATTAAGCTTACAAACCTTTTGACTATAGGAAATTGCTGCCAGGAATAGGGACATTGCAGGGAAACAATATCTCCTCAACTTCATGTCACTTCCAGGCAGGAGTAGATTGTCAACTTGCATTCAGTCAGGCTTAAAGTCTGCCAGGTGTCAGTGGGGAAATTGAGTTAGGAGAATCCTACCTCAGCCCAGGCTGAACAGCCACTCTCCCACCCTTCCCATGAGATCATCTTTTACAATTCATACCAGTATCTCACTGGCTTACTAGCATCATGGATTGGAGGCTCAGATCACCTTTCTTGCTATCCATATCTGGAGTTAGATTCAGAAAAACAGTCACTTAATAGTCCCATAGCATCTAAAAATGGCAAGTTCCAATAACCGTGTTTCAAATTCTTCAGTGATCTTTTGAACCTCCTTTTCCATTTGGCTAATTCTGCTTTTTAAAGCGTTCATCTCCACATTGGCTTTTTGGACCTCTTTTGCCATTTGGGTTAGTCTATTTTTAAAGTTTTTATTTTCTTCAGCATTTTTTTGGATCTCCTCTAGCAAGCTGTTGACTCGCTTTTCATGATTTTCTTGCATCTCTCTCATTTCTCTTCCCAATTTTTCCTCCACCTCTCTTACTTGATTTTCAAAATCCTTTTTGAGCTCTTCCATGGCCTGAGACCATTTCATATTTATTTTGGAGGTTTTGGATGTAGAAGCCTTGACTTTTATGTCTTCCTCTGGTGGTGTGCCTTGTTCTTCCTCATCTGAAAGGATGGAGGAAAATACCTGTTCACCAAGAAAGTAACCCTCTATAGTCTTATTTTTTTCCCTTTTGGGGGGGTGGTATTTTCCCAGCCAGTTACTTGACTTTTAAGTGCTTTGTCAAGTGGAAGTTATACTCTAGGGACCTGTAAGTTCTCAGTTCCTCCAAAGTGGCACAATCAAGGAGAGGAATTTACTCCTCTCCTGTCCTGTACTCTTGTCTGGGAGCAACCACAAGCACTCCTCTGTCCAGGATCTTTGAGTAGGATTTGCTCTCCGAGCTTTCATAATCTCCACCACACCATCGCTCTTCCTCACCCCAGGGCCATCACTCAGGCCTGAGACCCAAATCAGCTGTGTGATTTCTGGAGACTGTGCTGCAGTGACTTCTGCCCCTGGGGGCTGGGGCTAGGGCCTGACCCTGCTCCCTTCTCACCAAGGTGAAAGAGTTTTCTCACTGACCTTTGAAGCTGTCTTTGGCATTTGTGGGGTGAGAAATCTTAGAACCACAGCTGCTGCCTGGGGCTCTGCCTGCTCCATGTCTGTCCCTGCTGCTCCACATGGCTGAGCCTAGGTTGAGTTCTGCTCTGAGCCCAGTGAGATAGACCTTTCCTGTCGGCCTTTCATGCTGTCTTGGGCTGGAAGCCTCTTTCACTTTGTTGTTTTGTGGCTTCTGCTGCTCTAGAATTTGTTTAGAGTCATTTTTTACAGGTATTTTATGGGCTTTGGAGGTAGAGCTAGAGCAGATCCATTCTTCTACTCCATCATCTTGGCTCCACCCCTCAAACTCTCCATAATCTGTGATATTAAAGAGAGCTGTCCCTCCTCAATTTTTGAAGCTAGTCCTTGGATGATAGCCACCCAACCCATTTGGGGATCCATATTCAAAACTTCATTATCAATAAGTTAACTAATAAACATTTATGAAGCACTTATTATCTGTCAAGCATCCTAGCTGGTACTGGGGAGACAGAGATAAAAATGGAAACAGTCCCTGTCCTCCAGGAGCTTACATATGTGTGTATGTGTATGTGTATATGTGTACATGTATAGGTATGTATGTATGTGTATATATGTATTGTGTATATATACATACATGTATATGTAAATATATAAACAGAGATATGTGCATATGCATATATGTGTAACTATACACATATGCATACGACACACATGTATATACACATATACATACACATTATATGTACATATATGTGAATTTTGAAGGTAACATGTAACATAGATACAAGGTAAGCTCAGAATGGAAGGTACTAGCAACTGAAGGCAGTGGGACAAGCCTCCTGTTGAAGGTGGTGCTTCAGAGATGAGGAGGGAGAGGAGTTCAGGGATGGGGGACAGCCAGGGCAAAGACATAGAGTTGGGAAATGGAACTTTGCATGTTAGAAACTATGAGGGGGGAAGTCTACATGGATTGTATAGTACACGAGGAAGGGTGATTTGTAAGAAGATGGAAAGGTAGGCTGGGGCCCAGTTGTGAAAAGCTTTAAATGCTGAACAGAGATGTCTCTACTTAATACCACAGGAGGACCTAGAATCAGTTCCGCACCACAGAGAGGCATCAGAGGAGGATGCTAGTCAGTCAATAAGCATTTATTAAGCACCTACTATATGCTACACACTGTTCTAAATGATACCAAAAAAAAAAAAAAGGTCCTGCCAGTCCTAACCAAATGTGTAAATATAAGATAATAATGCTACTCAAAACTCTCAGAATGGTCAACCTGATAGCCCTGGGTGGATAAATGTCAATGATTCTAACTTCCCATGTGTTTATTACAAAGGCAAGTGAAAAAGGTCCTTAAATTCTATTTTATCTCCTGGACTTTACAATTCTGTTTTGTAAAAAAAAAAACAAAAACAAAAAACAAAGGAGAAATGAGAAGAAAGCACTAAAGCACAGCTTCCATCCTTTGGAAGAAAATATGCCAACCAAGCCATGATTCCTAGAGCTCCTTAAGGTTTTGACTAAGAGTTTCCCTCAAAATATGTCTGCAAAAGTGTTATGATGGCTACGTTACAGATGAGGAAAACTGAGGCTCAGAGCAATTAAAAAACAACTCAGTTATCCAGCTACTAAAGGTCAGAGCTACATTTTGAGCCCTGCTTTTAGTGATTCCAAATATAGCACTCTCCTCATATATCAGGCAACACTAGAAAGCTTCAAATTTAATTTAAAAAGGGGAAATTGCCCCTCATATATATATATATGTGTGTGTATATATATATATATATCCTCATATATTTTACTCCTCTAATAGATAAGGAAAAGCTTCTGCTCTATATTAAATTTTTTTAAAAATGACAATGAGGGACTTTCTCAAGTGATTACACCTGAAAAAATAATCCAGAATTATTTCTGAAAACCAGCCCGCTCCCCTCACTGCTCTCCTTCCCCTTCCCATTCATCCCCAGTAATTTGTTTCATTTTTTTTTGTTTTTTTTATTTGTTTCATTTTTATAGAAGCACAATATAAGACTTCTATTGGCTTTGGATAATGTGATTGGGAGTACCTCGTCTGATCTAGGTTTAAAGCTTGTAGAAACGGAGGAGCCAAGTCTGATGATGGTCTCCAGCAGTTCCTACTCTTGGGGAGGGGAAGGCTGGTAGATGGCTGGAGATCAGGAGTTCTGGGCAGTAGTAGGGTTAAAACTGACCCAGCAAACAACACCGAGTCTAGAGCCACAATGAGGAGTGCTTCACCAGGTGCTCTGGACAGAAAAACAATAGGTTAAAGCTTCTATGCTTATCACTCTTGGGATCAGGCCCATTAGTGGACACTGTCCTTTAGTCTGGATAAAATAGGGAGAGCCAGTTTTGAAAAAGAAAAAAAAACCAAGCCCCAGAGAGGTTAGGTAATTCCCATTATAAGATTACAGTGTTACAGAGAGGCAAGTATGACTTTGACTACACTTCTTATGCAGCCTAAGATGGGGTCATGCAGCCCAATCCCTTAGACTCACTCTTATTCTAATAGCATTGGGGCAGCAGTGGATAAAGCCCTGGATCTGGAGTCACAAAGAGCTGGGTTCAAATCTGGCCACAGATATTTACTAGCTGGGTAACCCTGGGCATGTCACTTAACTTCTATCTGCTTCAGATTTTTATCTGTAAAATAGAGATAATAATAGCATTTACCACCCAGGTTGTAACAAGGATCAAATGAGCTAATGACTGCAAAGTATTTAGAACGGTGCCTGATCAATAGTGTGTTCATCCTTTGTTGCCGAAGACCACGCCATCAGAGAAATAATGACACGACTTGCACTTGACTTTTGTTTTTGAATGAGAAGGCTGTGCAGGTCACCAGCCTCACTTCTCCTCCAGAGCCATCTCAATCCAGTGACCAGATATTCATCAGGATGACTGAAGGTGACCCAGGATGAGGCAATTGGGGTTAAGTGACTTGCCCAAGATCACACAGCTAGTGAGTGTCAAGTGTCTGAGGTGAGATTTGAACTTACGTCCTCCTGACTCCTCCACTGGTGCTCTATCCACTGCACCACCTAGCTGCCCCAGCTGATCTATAGTAGGTGCTATAAAAATGTTAGCTATTATTGCTATTACTAATATTTAAATATTAGCTAGTAGTAGTAGAAGAAGTGGTTACAAAAGTAGTGGTAGTAGTAGAAGTAGTGGTAGTATTAGTGGTGTTGGTGGGGTGGTGGTAGTAGTAGTAGTAATAGTAGTAGCAGTAGTAATAGTAGTAGTGGCAATAGTAGTAGTAGTAGTAGTACTAGTAGTACTAGTAGTAGGAGTAGGAGTAGGAGTAGTATTAAGTAGTGGTATTCTAGAATGTGAGAGCTGAAAGGAACCTTAGAGACAACCTAGTCCAAACCCCTCATTTAAGGAAGAAACTGAAGTGGAAGAGAGGGGAGGGAATAAGTATTTATATAACACCTACTATGCATCATGACTGTGCTACATGCTTCACAAATATTATCTCCTTTGATCTAATCAAGAGAAAAGATTTATCCAAGGACCCAAGGATAGTAAAAAGCAGAACTGGTATTGGAATCCAAGTTTTTTTTATTCGAAATCTAGCATTCTTTCCGCTAGAAAATTATCTGGCAAAAATGAATTCCTTGGCTCAGAGCCTCTTTGACCAACTACAGCAATCCCCAAACTGCTCCTCAGCAAGGTTCTTGGTGGCCGGGAGCTCCCCCAGTTTTAATGACACAAATGCCATGTTCCTACCACTTCCCAGGAGACACTATTTCATAGTGTGCATAGTGGTTTGAACAAGCGTTCCCTTGCTGTGCCGTTTCTAATTATCTTTAGTCTGTTCCATTTCATTCCTCTTCATTCTCCCCTACGGCAGCACCCCCAAGCAATCCTGTTGTTTGGTATTTAGACCCTTCACATACTTGTAGACAGTTGTCATTAAGCCAAGCTCTCCATGTTTAACTCTCTTAAATCCTTCCCTATAAATCAGCCCAACTAGCTCCTTAATCATTTTTGTTATGATTCTCTAAACAACCTCCCATTTGTTGACATCTCTCAGTACTGAGAAGCCAAGGACTGTACACAGAACTCCAGGTGCCATTTCAACAGCCCTGATAGAGGAGAGCTGATGAAACCAAACCCTCTCTGGTCTGCATATGAGGTCTCAGCCGTATCTCCATAGATAAAGTGAAGTGGACAACTCGGCAAAGATCTGCTACATGACCTCTGGGAACTGACTAGGTCTGGATCACTGAGGCACTGCCTTTTCCTCCCTAGTAGCAACATTTTGAGTTTTTCATAGGATCTGAACCAACCTGAACCGTTTCCCTCCTAAAATATTATTTAGTTGATTTCACCGATATCTTCTGCTTTTGCTTCACCTTCATTTCCAAATATATCCCTCTCCCCTTCCCTGTACAGAGACTGGCTTGTGATAAAGAGTAAAAAAAATGAAAAATGAGAGAGAGGGGAAGGGAAGCATTTCAGTAAAACCAACACAGAATCTGGATCTGGCGGCACATGCGGTTTTCCAAACCTATAGTCACCCAAGTCTACAAAGACGGGAGATTTTATTTTTATATACACACACATACACACACACATATGTTTGTGTATATATCACACATATAAATATATATACACAGACACACATACATACATATACATACATTTATAAATACACACACACATATATATTTTTTTTCTTCAGGTAGACTCTTGGTTATTATAAATAAATCCACTATATCTGATTTCATTTTGTAGCTTCTGCTCATTCTGTTTAACTTGTTGAGTCACTGCATAATTCAGCAAGTCAAGAAACACTTATTAAATGCCTACTATGTGTCAGGCACTATGCTAAGCCCTGAGGATACAAATAAAGACAAATACAGTCTCTTGTCCCAAAGGGCTTGCAGTCTAATGGAGGGGGAGGGGGACAGCAATATGCAAATAAATACGTATACACGGGATATAAACAAGATAAATTGGAGATTGTCTCAGGAGGAAGGTACTGGTACAGAGCGGGGTTGTAAGAAATTCCTTGATTATTTCATTTTGTATCAGTTCATGTAAGTCTTTCCATGCTTCTTCTATTCATCATGCTTAGGATTTATTATAGCACAATAATACCATTGCATGTATTTACCAAAACTTATTTACAAAGTTGTTTTTGATATTTTTGCATGCCATAGAAATGCCTATTCAATTGAATCCCTAATTAGTGTGATACCGCAGAACAATAAAGCTATGTAACACAAAACAAGGGACTGGAATAGATAGGCGATATACATTATACTATCACTCACATTATCCATTTTTGAAAGAAAGGGCAGATGCATATCATGTAAGTGAACACCAATGTTGTACAATGCTTTTGTTCTGAGATTTGTTGTTATTTAAAGCTGTCTTTATTTACATGGTTGTAATAATTATATATATATATATATGTATATTGTTTTTCTGGTTATTCTTTCTTCAATCTGCATTGCTGCATACATCTTTCTATATGTATTTTAAAAATTTTTTCATATTAATCTTTCCTTATGGGATAGTAATATCCCATTGAGTAATATGCTTGTTTAGTCATTCCTCATTCACTGAGCACACAGTTTGTTTCCAATTTTTGAATCTTAAAATGGTGCTTCCTATATTTTATAGCATATCTATTTTTATAGAAATGTAGAGAAAAATTCTTAATTTTGTGAATTTGTTTTGCATCCTGCTTTGTTGAAGCAACTAATTGCTGATTGATCTCTACTCACTTCTTTAGAGATTTCTGTCATCATCTAATAACAAATCTCTCTGCAAATAGTCTTGAATACTCAATAAATACTCAACTCGTAAACTGAATTAGACCAATAAATCATGAGCAATCCTGATTTTGGAGAAGGAGCAATTCTGACCCTAAACAAACAGACTTCAATCCTAAAGTCTGAAGAATGAACAATTACTTTTAATGGCTTAAGTTCACAAAAAATGGACAACTCAGCATTTGCCTTTTGTTGTTATTGTCTAGTTGAGCATGGTTCTTCATGGCCTTGCAGACCATGTGACTGTTCTGTGGGGTTTTCTTAGCAAAGATACTGTAACAGACTGTCATTTCCTTCAAGAAAGCAGATAAAGGTTAAGTGACTTCCCCAGGGTCACATAGTAAGTGTCTGAGGCTGATTTTGAACTCAGGTCTTCCTGTCCCAAGCCAAGTGTGCTCTATCCTTTGAGCCACCTCACTGCTTTCAATTCATCTTTGCAATGATCATTTGTGTCTTCTCTGATCTTCCACCTGCGGGTGTGTGGTTTGAAGCAAATGGTTGAAAGAGCCATGAAGTAAAATCAGCATCTGAACTTATAATTTGGCCCTTTCCCAAAGAAATGTTCTTTAGAAAAAGATAACGTCCTTTTGATGTGACAGGTAATACATGATGTCCTGGAAAACAAGAATTTCAAGAGTTTATAGGTCATTGTCTTTCTCTTTTACTCACTGCAAACTCTCATAACATATCCTTTTGAAACAGCCCTGAATCAAACACCCTCTAGCCACCCACATAACCACTTGGTCACATAGGTGCTTTTGTAGGTGAGCCATCCACACAATGAGATGCTTTTCCTGCAGAAACATTAATTTTTCTTCTCTCACCTCTAAAAAAACATCTTCTGGAAATGAAATAACCTGCTCAGGGCTTCTCCAATTTGACTAATTCAAATGTGTGGGTGGGGTATAATAGCCATGAAATCTACTTTGAAATGGAGGTTTTACAGAATCAGGAAAATAATATCCACCACAGCTACAATAGTGCAAATGGAAAGGACAACCACAAAAAAAGGAAGTGAATGCTGTGTAATTATGGGGACCAAACTTGACCATTAAGAAGAAAACAAAAAAGTCATCTTCGTTCTTCGCAGAGGAGAGGGACGATGAATGTGGAACACAGCACATACTGTCAAACTCAGTTGATGTGCCGCTAGTTTTACTCAACTGCTATTTTTTTCTTCCTCTTCGAAACAAAAACTTTATAAGAGATGCCTTGATGGGATAACTAAAGTGATGTAAGAAATTTTTTAATGAAAGCTTTTAGTTATTTAGGCAGCAAAATTATTAGTGCTTAGGTAAAAGAGAAATCTGTTCACCACTCTGGACTGCTATGATTAAAAAAAAATGGTCCTTTTCTCCTCTGTCACATTCTCCTCTCAAATGAAGGGAATGGATTTACTAATCACTGAGGTCCCTTTCAGCTCAGGTCAAGGTATATACATATGTGTGTGTGTGTGTGTGTGTGTGTGTGTGTGTGTGTGTATGATAGGAGAGAGAGGAGAAAGGGAGAGGAGAGATAGACAGAGAGAGAGAGAGAGAAAGAGAGAGAGAGAGAGAGAGAGAGAGAGAGAGAGAGAGAGAGAGAGAGAGAGAAAGAGAGAGGATGAATAGACAGGATAAATTGGAAATAGTTTTAAAGAGAAGACAGTAGCCTTAAGGAAGACCCTGAAAAGACTTCTTGACAAAGCTAGGGTTTGTCTGAGACGTGCAGGAAGCCAGAGAAACCCATCTCCTAGTCCAGAGTGCTTTCCCTTAGGTCACACTACCCCTGTAATAAATGTAAACACACCCTAAAAAAATTAAAAACACTATAAAAATGTCAGCTGGTAGAAATCTACCATTCTAATCCCGAGTCGTCAGCATGAAAAATTCGTCATACTAAACAGGTCTTTTTTTCCTTTGAAAATCACTCTACCATATTGTAATGGGAATAATTATAAGACTTGGAAGCAAAAGACATTGGTTGACATTCCAGCTCTGAAAGTTACTAGCCAAGTGACTAACTGGTATCTTTAATGTCTGTGAGTTTCAGTTTCCTCATTTGCAACATGGACATGATAATATTCACATATAAGTTTGTAGTGAGGAAAGCATTTTATAGACCTTTGAACACTGTGGAGATACAGTTATATATCACTTTCTGTAAGTCAATTCAATTTAGTCCAGATTTATCCAGCTTTTATTATATGCATAGCATTTGTACACAGATACTCCTAAAGATTTGTGAACTTGTTGATGTGGCTGTCCTTTCCAATGATGTACAACCCAGTCACATGTGCTTGTCCTCCCCTATCTTTGCTACAAAGGTATTAACCAAACACTTGCCATATTGGATACCTTTATTGCATTTTCTTAACATTGCATGGATACCAATGGACATGCAGGCTTTCCATGGAATCCAAAGATTCCATTGATTATCCTTTTCTCTTCTCACACGAGGCACCAAGGATACAAAATAAAAAATAGCACTGTCTTCACCCTCGAAGAGGTTACTGACTACTCATGACCAAGATATAAGTCATTCCTAAGTGGTAAATAGGATCAGGAAGAAGGAACATCAATAAATATTCTCAGGTTAGAATTTGTCCTGGAATCCACCTATCCAATCCATCCTCCAGACCGTAAAGTCTTCCCAGGATTATTTTTGGTTACAATGCCAAAGAGCTTCTTCAGTATCTACAAGTGATTTGATGGTGGCTTAACTGTCTTGTTAGCAAACTATACCATGGTTTGGGACATTTTGACTTTGAAATGACTGACATCTAAGTAGAAGTGTCCACAAGGCAGCTGGAAGAAAACATGGGGAGTGGAGACTGGACTTGGGCAAGGGAATAGAATTGAAGGCATGTATCTGACCATTCCCTACCTTCTACATCTCCCTGTGGCTCCCATTCATAAATAGCAAATACCAAATGAGCCTGGAGTTGCAGTGGCTGAAATCTTGTGTGCAATGTACCAAGAGAAGTGTTTTATAGTGGGCAGTAAACATATGGACAGATATTTTATAGCTTTTAAAGAATGTCAATTACATAATTAAAGTACTTTCATTAACTCACTAGGGACAGAACCTATAAACCACTGCCAATTTATTTGAATGAAATACACTTTTCCCTAAGGCTTAAGCTTAACCAAGTAGAAAGTTGTTGTTTATTTCAGTTCATAATCCATGCTTCTAAATTCTACATTCTCACATCTAGAGTCAACCCTAAGGAAATTTGAGAAATTTTTTTTGAAGGAGTGGGAGTGATGGGGAAGGATGGAGGGAGAAAAAAAAGCCAATGAAATTGAAAAGAAACTCTTAAGGTTTGAATGTCAGAACTGTAGGGATTCTCAGAGATCCCTGAATCCAATTCATCCCTGAACAAGAACTCAGATTTGTTATCAGTCTCAAATCCCTGCTCTTTTAATTGTGTCTTGGTCAAGACACTGGACATCTTCCTGCCTCAGTTTCTTCATTTGTAAAATGAAGGAATTAGGCTAGAAAAGGGTTTCTTAACTTGGGATCCATGACCTTTTAAAAATTATTATTTTGATAACTATTTCCATATAAATTTCCTTTGTAATATGATTTATCTTATGTTTTTAAAAAATCTGAATCTGAAAAGGGGGCCCTAGGCTTCACTAGATTGTTAGAGGGATCTGTGACACAAAAGGGTTAAGAACCTCTGGACTAGATGAAGTCTAAGTGTCTTTATAGTTCTAGCTCTGAATCCTAGAAAGCTATGTACTTCCACCCCAGGTGATAATTCATCTTCTGTTCAGTCATGGGAAGCTCACTAGCTTCTAAGGCATCCAATTCCACTTTGTAATTGTTAGGAAGCTTTTCTTTACATTAATAAAAGTTTGTTGAGTTGGACTGAATCTAATTAAATCAAATGATCTGAAGCTAAGATATGCCTCCCTGAAAATTCCACCCATCCCTACTGATTCTGCCCTCTGGCGCCAAATAGAAGATGTCTAATCCTTCAACTGGAGGGTGCTTCAAATACTTGAAAACTTTAGCATTCTCCCCCTCCCCCACCAAGTCTTTTTTCCTCCAGACTAAACATCCCCAGTTCTTTAACAGAACCTTGTATGGAATGTTCTTCAGTCTCTTTACCACCTTGGTTGTCCTTTGTATTCACTCTTTCCTGATGATGTCATATCAAGACATGGGACTGCCGGGAAACGACCAATGAAAGCCTCAGATTCAAACACAGTGGGAAAGGGTAGCTAGGTGATGAAGTGGATAGAGCACTACCCCTGGAGGAAGGAGGACCTGAGTTCAAAGCCAGCATCAGATACTTACTAGTTGTGTGACCTAGGGCAAGTCACTTAACCCTCCTCCCCCCCCAAAAAACCCACAATGGGAATAAAATTGGACATAGGTTGTAACAAGAGAGCAAACTCACTTACGGGGGTGGGGCAGGACAGAACCAAGTCAAGATGAGCTAGGAAACTGTTGGAATAATCTGATCATGAGGTGAGGAACTAGAAAAATAAGGTTGTATGTTACTAGAGATGCGAGAGTTTATATCCCCCCCTTTAAAATTCATTAATCTTCTATGAATGGTTTGTAAAATTTTGGAATGTAAGGGTCTGGACTAAGCCAAGGAAAGTTCTGTCCAAATTTCACTACTTTCCAGATGATGTTTCATTTATTAGTGTAGGCAGCTGTGGGGCTCCGGGGAGTAACATGTTGGAAATCTAGAAAGAACATACTGAGGAAGAAGAAGAATCCTGGGGTCTGAGGTTTGTTTGATGTGTTTTGTTAGTGAAAAAGCAAGAGTAGAGCCATACTGATCAAATCTTCAATCCACGTACCAAGTATTGTTTTCTTCCCCTTCTATGATGCCAAGGATAATTAATTACAATCCTAGGAGAAGCCAATATTGCAATTGCTTTAGTGTTTACTTAGAATGTAAAAAAAGGCAGGATGTTGTGATAGGGAGAGGATGAGGGTTCCAGGGTCCTGGGTTCAAATTTTAGTTATGCTTCTTACCATCTGTGTGATTTTCAGCATTTCATTTAACTTCAACCTCAAGCTCAGAGGCAGCTATTTGGCATAATGGGTGATGTGATGGATAGAACATTGGGCCTTGAGTCTGCAAGACCTGAGTTTAAATCTAGCCTCAGATACTTTCTAGCTGCGTGAGCTTCAGCAAGTCACTTAATCTCAGTTTCCTTAAATGTAAAATGGGGATAATAACAGTATTTACCTTGCAAGACTTTATGAGAAAAGAAGGAGATCATGTTTGTGAAACACTTGGCATAGCGCTGGGCACATAGTAAGTACTTAATAAATGTTTATCTCTTTCTTTTCCCTTCCCTCAATTTATTTTGTTAATGGATTTATTTTGTTAAATATTTCCCAATTACATTTCAATCTGATTCAGACCCTGCTCAAGAGTTGCAACTGCCAAGCCAAGAGTTAACATTTTATTCCATCTCTTATCTCTACACAATTGCAGTCTCTTCCTTTATACCCCAAATACCTTCCTTATTTCCACTTCATAAAATCCTTCACATTCAAAATTCAATTCAAGGGCCATGTCCTACAGACACTTCCTTTGGTTCTTCCAGTTGTGATTGCCTTCTTCCTTGGAAATAAGCTTCTGCATATTTGGTACTTAAGTTTCTATGAATATGTTAGTTCCACTTAGTAGAATATAAGCTCATTGAGGGTAAGAACTGTTCTCCTCCTTCTCTACTTCTTCTCCTCCTTCTTTTTCTCCTTCTCCTTCTTCTCCTTTTCCTTCTCCTTTTCCTCTTTGTCCTCCTCCTCCTTCTTCTCCTTTTTCTCCTTCTCTTCCTCCTCCTCCTTCTTCTTCCTCTTCTTCTCCTTCTTTCTCCTCCTCTTTCTTCTTCCCTTTCTTCTTCTTCATCTTCTCCTTCTGCTGCTCTCTATCCTTCTTCTTCTTCTCCTTCTTCTTCTCTTTCTCCTTCTCCTCCTTCTTCTTCTTCCCCTTCTTCTCCTTATTCCCCTTCTTCTCCTTCTTCTCCTTTTTGTCCTTCTCCTCCTCATCATCCTCCTTCTTCTCCATCTTCTTCTCCTTCTTCTACTCCTCTTCTTCTTTCTTCATCTTCTCCTCCTCCTCCTTCTCTTCCTCCTCCTCCTTCTGAATGTTTCCTCATTTACTTAAAGGAACAGTAGTAGTAACTAGCATTTATATAGAGCTTTAAGGTTTACAAAACACTTTACAAATACTATTTCATTTTATATTTACAATAAACATGAGGTAAATGTTATAATTACCTCCATTTTACAAATAAGGAAACTGAGGCAAGCAGATGTTAAGTGACTCTCCCACCTTATAGGAATGTTGTGAAGATCAAGTGATATAATATGTGTAAAGTGCTATGCAAACCTTAAATACCATATAAATGTTAGCTGTTGTTATTATATTAATGTAGCCTATTATAATAGAGAGACAGTGTGGTACAGTGGATATAGAACTCGTTTTGGTATCTAGCAGACTTGAATTCCAGTTCTGACTCTACATAATAGGCTATAATCCAGAGCACATCATTGAATCTGTCAGAGCACTCAGGAAACTCTCTTTGACTGTAAGTACAGAGGAGATGCCAGTAATCATCCCTGTCATCACTATCGCATCATTGTCAACATATCATTATCATATCACAATCACCACCATCATCATAGCTAACATTTAAATGGTACCTACTATGTACTAGTCACTCTGCTAAGTGCTTTAAAAATATTATGTCATTGAGTCCTCACAATTTAGCTAAATTCCACAAGAATCTACTATTAAGCGCCAGTTATGTACATGACATTATGGTAATCCCTGGACTTAAGACTCACTCACTCTGAAAAAAAAGAATAGATTCTAAGGGGTGGGGAACCTGTGGCCTTGAGGTCACATGTGGCCTTCTAGGTTCTTGGGTGCAGCCTTTTGACTGAGTTCAAGTTTTAAAGAACAAATTCTTTTATCAAGGGAATTTGTTCTATGAAGTTTGGATTCGGTTAAAAGGCCACACTTGAGGACCTAGAGGGCCATATGTGACCTCAAGGCCACAGATTCCCCATGCCTGAAAGATGTCCATCCTCCCTCATGCTTACTTCCCAGAATTCCATTGTTGGAGCTTTTCCCTTACCAACTCCCAAAGTCCTGGAATCACCTGGTGGGTATTGGCATTGTAAACCGGAGCCACACAACAAAGGATCACCTGCCTTTCTCCTTAGAGCTTGAACTCACTCCTCCCATGTTCCCGATGGGTTTCCTTCTGATGTCATTGGTCCTCTTCAAAAACAAAAACAGGAAGGAGGGAGAGAAGGAGGGAAAGAAGGAAGGAGAGTAAGGAAGAGAAAGATGGAAGAAGGGGGAAGAAGGGAAAGAGGTAGAGGAGAGAAAGAAGGAAAGAAGTAAGAAAAGAAGGAAAGAAAAAGGAAGGAAGGGATGAAGGAAATATTCATTAATTACCTATTATGTGCCAGGCACTGTGTTAATCACTTTACAAATATTATCTCATTTAATCCTCACAACAACCCTGTGAGGTAAATACTATTATGACCCCATTTTACAACTGAGGAAACTGAGGCAGAAAGAGATTAAGTGGCTTGCCCAGGGCCACACAGCTAGTAATTGTTTAAGGGTAGTTTTTTCAAGTTTATTTTAATACAATAAAAAGACAATTTTTGATACAATAAAAAGATGATTGCAAATTTCAAATCTACTATATACAACTTATTTCCCCCAAATATACCACAATATTATATAAATTTCTTTTTTTTTCTTTTTTCTTCTTCCTCCTCCTGTCCTGCCTAAAGATGGCTACCATTAGGCACCTTGGTGTGTGTGTGTGTGTGTGTGTGTGTGTGTGTGTGTGTGTGTGTGTGTGTAAAATTATTCTGTATATACTTCTATTTTTCAGTTATTTCTCTGGATGCAGGTAGCATCTTCCTTCATATGTTCTTTATTTTTAATTTGTATATTTATAATAGTCAAAATAACATGTAGTCGCCCAACATTGTTCTTAAAACAATATTGCTATTGAAGTCAAGTATTCTTGCTTCCAGGTCCAGCATTCTATCCCCTGTGCCATCTAACTGTCTTTAAGCAGAACCTGGGATTGGAGATGGAGAGCTGTAAAGGACTTTACAGGTCACTTTATAGAAATCCTTCAGTTTATAGATGAAGAGACTGAAGTACATTGAGATGAAATGACTAGCCAAAGGTCACACAGGTGGTAAAATGAAGAAATGGGTTGTAAACTCAGATGCCATGACTCCATTTCACAGATAAGGAAATGAAGTCTCAGAGCCTGACCTGCAACCCAACATATCTTGGCTCGAATCCCAGAGTAGCTTCAACTAAGCCAACCACCAGAGCTTGGGTCCTTTGACGTCAACATTTTTTCCAAGAGAGAAACATGAAGTGGAAATTCAGCAGTGACTGTGTGAACCCAGGCATCCTGCTCCTCCAGATTCCTCCATCAACCTTTACAACACACCCAATCTGGTCACTGCCTAACTTCATGGGAGCTTAGAATTTAGGATAAATGCTTGTTGTATTGAATTCAATTCAAACTAGAAGATTCCACAGACTACAGGGTGGAGATTTTGAATGTTAGTCTTTAGAGGAACAGTCCAACCACATCATTTTACAGATGGGTAAATGGAGGCTCAAAGAGAATGGGATGACTAGCCAAACAATACATAGGCAGTAAGAAGAGGAACCAGGATATGAGTCTACCTCCTCTGATTATGAATCCAACACTCTACTTTTGTATCACATCAGAGCTCTTGGAGGCTACCTTCCTCATTACATAGAGGAAATGGAGGCCCTAGACAGCTGAAATGATTTGTCTATGGTCCATTGTTGTTTTTCAGTCATTTTTCAGTCATGGGCTTTTCTTGGCAAAGACACCAAAATGCTTTGCCATTTTCTTCTCCAGCTCATTTTACAGAGAAAGAAACTGAGGCAAAAAGGGGAAAATGAATTGCCCAGGATCACACAGCTAAGTGTCTGAGGGCAGATTTGAACTCAGATCCTACTGACTCCAGTACTGGTGCTCTATCCACTGCATCATCCAGCTGCCCCTGTCCAAGGTGAGAGAGCTACTAAGTGGCAGTATCTGAACCAAGATCTTTGGACTCCAAATTCAGAGCTACTTTTGCCATATTAAGTGACTTCTAGTTTGGAATGATGTATTTTCAGCTGGTGGTGAGGTCTACAAAGCATAAGACAGCGTCATGAGTAGGTCACAGTTCAGTGACTTTATTCATCTAAGCAGTGTAAAGGAATTTCTCCTCTCTAATACTTCCAATTAAGGTTAATAATGATAATAATAATGAATAATAATAATATTACTACCTTACTACTGACTTCACATGGCTGTGTGAGGACAAAATGAAAGAATGCATGCAAAGTTCTTTGCAAAGCTATGAATGTCACCTAATAATAATTAATAATGCTAAAGCTGGAAAGGACCTGAAAAATCTAAAACCCCTCATGTCAAGACCATTTTCGTAAAGGTTATTAAAGGTCTATTCTGGGTTCAAGAGGAAAAAGAGACTTTATTTGGCAAGGAAATGCCTCATTGGAAGGCTCATCCCCGGCAAGACCCGTGTAGGAAAGCTGTGACTCAGTGCATTTTACATTTGGCATTTAGCAACTTTGAAAAATGACTACGGTTTCCTTTGGCCGCTGAGGCAGGAGCCTGAAGTAGTGACCTTTAAGGAGACGCTGTTTACTCCAGCTCCAGACAGAGAAGCTTTGCGTGATCTACACAAATCTCTGCTCTCTGCCTTGGCTCTGACCCCTCTCCTTGCAGGCCAGGCTTGCCACAGTTTGTGAAACAATGGAGGACCAGTCAGAGCTGGAGCCTTGGAGCTCCTGGGGGACACTCTACCAGAGGACACTGGCCAGGGGGGCCTCTCTCCGTACTGTGGAAGGGTAGTTGATCTCTGGGCAAGGTTTGATGCATAGAAGCAGCTCATATTTTGGTAATCATTCGTTCTGTTATTAATCAGCAGAATCATTATAATTTGCATAGAAGAGGTTTCTTCTGCTTCTGGCATTTCATTGCAGACTGAGGATACTTAACTATTGCTTTATTGAAATGTCTGTTATTACAAGGTGTTTTATTATTATGTATTTATTTATCATAGCAGTAATAAATTATTGATTACTTGAGCATAGGTTATTTCAGAAGATCCTTGAAGGCAGAGCTGGTCTCTCTCTCTGTCTCTCTCTGTCTCTGTCTCTCTGTCTCTGTCTCTCTGTCTCTGTCTCTGTCTCTCTCTGTCTCTCTCTCTCTCTCTGTCTCTCTCTCTCTCTGTCTCTCTCTCTCTCTGTCTCTCTGTCTCTGTCTCTCTGTCTCTGTCTCTGTCTCTCTCTCTCTCTCCCTCTCTCTCTTGTGGAGGGGGAAGGCAATCAGGGTTAAGCGACTTGCTCAAGGTCTGACAGCTAGTCAGTGTCAAGTGTCTGAACTCAGATTTGAATTCAGGTCATCCTGACTCGAGGGCTGGTGTTCTTTTCACTGCCGCCCCACTTGATGTCTTTTCATTTTTACCTTTGTAACTCCAACACCTAGTACAGAGCTTTGATTATTTTTGTTGTTCAGTCGTGTCCAACTCTTCATGATCCCATTTGGAGTTTTCTTGGCAAAGTTAATGGAGTGGTTTGCCATTTTCTTCTTTAGATCATTTTACAGATGAGGAAACTGAGGCAAGCAGAGTGAAGTGACTTGCCCAGAGTCACACAACTAGTAAGTGTCTGAAGTCAGATTTGAACTCCGGTCTTCTTGATTCCAGGTCCAGCACTCTATGCACTATGGCGCCACCTAGCTGCACCCATTATCATTAATAATAATAATAATAAATTGCCTGTTTGCATAGAAGTTGTTTCATAAGGTCACTGAAGGTAGGGTTAGTCTCTTTTCATTTATAAGACCAGACCCTAGTAGAGTACCTAGCAGGTGCTTAATAAATGCTTACCGGATCAGTTACAGTGTGTTAATAATCAGTTACTATTTTCTGGAGATTATTTTACAAACCCAGTTCACCATTTTGCTTTCAGGTCAAAATAAATGCTAATCCATTTTAACTGCAAGACTATTTTCCTCCTGAAACGTAATACAGTGGAAAGAGTGCTGGATTTGGAGAGAGGGGTCTGGGGTCATATCTCACTTTTGCTATTTACTGCCTTTGTGACTTTGGACAAATCACTTCCCATTTTTGACTAAGGCCATTACACACACACACACACACACACACACACACACACACTCATCTATAAGATAGGGACGAGACTAATCTGGACACTAGCCTCCTCACACTTTGTCAATCTTGAAGCACTATAAAAATGTGAATTGTTATGTCTGCCTCTGCCCAAGGTTCTACAACTAGGAAGTAACAGTCATTTTCGAAGTCAGGGTCTTTGATTCCAGTTCCAGAATGTTCTATTTCCCCAGAATGCCAGATGTTTTCTAAGGTCCCTTCCTGCTCTCAGAGTCAATGAAACTATATTCTGCATCCCAACCCCAACCTCTGGCCCCCTATTAAAATAGTCAATATGATATTTGCTATTTTGAAAGGTAGATAAATTATTTCAGGGTACGTGGACTTCCTTTCCCTGATGGAAAAAAAAAGAAAAGAAAGGAATAGTTACACTCTAGTAGTCATTTGTAATTTCCTGAAATTAGCACAAAAATGTTAGACATTTGTTCACCCAAGTACCTGCTTCCTGGTGGATTCTGAATATTGACTATCCTGCAGGCAAAGTCTTGGGACACTTTTGGAATTACCAACTATTTATGCTTTCTGGGGGAAAGGGTTGAAGCAGAAAGTAGGAAATTAGAGACATCCTGGTGCAAATTTTGAATACAAAAGAGTCAAAAATATTACTCAAAAAAAGGAGCTTTTTAATTATTTTCAAGTTGTAGACAATTATTAACATATACAAACATCTGTGAAATTTATACAACTTATGAAAAGTTATGCTGTCTTTCATTCATCATCATTCTTTATTATTATAATATTTAAATAAAATGAAACGAGAGTTGGTAATAATAATACATTTGTGTTGCATAACTCTTTATGTTTTAAAAAGCACCTTTTTTTTAAAATCCAGCTCTCTTAAGTATTAGAGCAATGATGAATAACCCCAGGGGTGTGCTAGAAAATGTTTAATAATCAGGTCTTTGAAGAAAAAGATTTCTTGAAAGATACCTTTTAAGTTTAATCTGAATTTTAACATTTCTTCCATTACTTTCTTAAGTCTAGACAATCAATAAACAATAAATCAAACTTTAATTTTAGTGTTTGCTGATTTCTAAGGTGTATATGCTCACCCTGTAAATTTTACAACTGCTTCTTGCAGTCAGAACTGGTTGTAGGATACCCCTGGACTTATTCCTACTTTTTATACATAAAGAAACTGATATTTCTAGAATTCCCTTCCCCTTCTCCCCCAACTAGTAATTTTGTATGCATTATTTCATATATATTTTTTCCCCTTAGTAGAATGTAAACTCTTTGAAAGCAGGAACTGTTGTCTTTGTCTTTTTGTACCCACCACTAAGTTAAATCCCTAATGCGTATTTAATAAATGCTTACTGAATTTAAGTGAATCAAAGGGAGGTGACTTATCAAAAGTCACAGTGATGCACCAAGTGGCAGAGCCAGGTCTTGAACCTAGCTCTTTCAAATCCAGGGCTCTTTCTATGATACCATAACTGCCTCCCCTCACTTGAAGGAATTTATATACTTTCCACTTTTAGGTAATCCTCAGGAATTTTATTCCATAGAAGAACTGACCTCTTAAAAACATTGCCCCCACCAATGCTGCTGATCTCACTCCCATTCAGCAGTGTGACATGACATAAGAAAGAGGAAGGGAAGAGTCAATCTAATCTTTGTTCATACAGCTGTAGCAGCACATAGGGACAAGAAGCAAGTGCATTTAATTCAAGTTGGGTAACCAAAGAGGAAAAGCTTTTCTCCAATCTAGTAGGTTACAGCTAACATAAACTTTGGAAAAGAGTGCAGAAGTCAAAGGTATCACTTTAAACTAAACATCTGAAGTAGGCATGCATTTTAAAGGTGATAAGGCTGCTATGGTCCATCCATTAAGTAAATACCAAGTGGTAATTTTAAATGGGAAAAGGTTTCTCTGGTCTTAAGAGTTCTGGAAAAGGTAAAGTCTTTTTCATCACATGGTAGAATGTCTTAGAACCCTAACAGCATCATAGAACCAATGAAAATTAGAGATAGAAAAGAACTTAGAGATCAGACAGTCTGCCCCCCAATCCCTGTACCCATCCTCACCCCCACCTCCTATTCCTATCTCCCATCCCCCATTCCTCTGCCACACATACTTAGCCGTGCTGTATAGTAATCCAGTTCATGTTGTGCAGTAAAGTGCTAAACATGAGAACCTGAAGTCTAGAGAGGGGTAATGAATCTCCTCTCCCCAAGGGTCACATAGAGAGAAACACAGTTGGGATTCAAACCAGGTCACAAGATCATAAGATTTAGAGCAAAAAAGAATTTCTGCAAGTATCTAGTTCAATAGCCTCATTTTACTTCTAAGACAACTAAGGCAAAGAGAGATTGTCACTTGCTCCTAATTATACAATTAGCAAATCAGAGAGGGAGAATTTAAATTCTTCTGATAACAAAGAAGAGGAAGAAGAAGAAGAAAGAAGAAGGAGAAGAAGGAGAAGAAGAAGAGGGATGAGGAGGAGGAGAAGGAGGAAGAAGAGGAGAAAGAGGAAGAAAGAAGAGGAAGAAGGAAGACAAGGAGAAAGAGAAAAAGAAGATGATGATTTATTGAAAGTACAAAGTACTTTATATTTATTATCTCAATTGTTTCATCAAACTCTGTGAGGTAGGTGCTATTATTATTCTTATTATAAAGATGAAGACTTAAGGGACAGAAAGGTTAAATAACTAGCCCAGGGTCACACAGATAAGAAATGTCTGGGATAGAATTTGAACTCAGGTCTTCATGACTTCGAGTAAAACACTCCAGCCACTGTGCCACCCATCTGCCTCAGGGTGTTCTTCAGGACATGTGGTTTTAAAAAACAGTGAGTTATCCTTAGATATACAGATGCTTATAGAATGCTTATATAATAATATATTAATGAAATGAAATCATAACAATTTCATAAAAGCATGTGCCTCCGAAGTGATGTAGTATTGGGGATTCTCTCCTTGAAAAAAAGAATATGGCTGATTGGACTAAGGGGCTGGTTGGTGGGGATATACTCTCCTGTGCAGGGTTGAAACCATTCAGAGTTCTTCTAGACAGTCCTGGAAAGGACAAGTGTCTCCCCCCACTATGAGTGTATCAGGCTTATAGGTGTTCTATATGTGATAATATTCTCCGGGCACAGAATCCCAGGTCAAAGTTATATATCACTGATCTAGAATGGGGAATTCAGAGTCTGCCTCCAGGATCACCACACTTTTCCCCTGCTCCACAAGACATTTTGGACCAAATATCATCATCACCATCATCATCATCATCGTCATTGGTGGGGTTGTGGTGGTGGTGTTATAGAGACCTATGACTTCATAGTGCCGATAGAGAACTTCCAGTGAGGAAATTCCCTACCACAATGTAGACTGCTAACGAGTAATTTACAATATAATAGAGTTGCCAGGGTCATTTAGAGTCACTTTAATATTATGAGGAAACCAAGACTCAAAGAGGTCTCCCGGTAAGTACCTCTTACCAGTGAGTGAGGTGTCTCTGTGGCTGGCATAAGGGCACTATCTGCCTGGTGAAATGTTTTAGGAAGCCCCAGAAAGCACGCAGAAGAAGGTGAGAGCGGGGGGAAGCTGAACTTTCTACTGAAGACCAGCCTAGTACTAAAGTCTTAACCATGACTCCTGACCCCAATCTGTTATTGAGGGAAAAGTAAAATGAATGCTTTGGCTCAGCTCATCAAGAGGGGTTGTTTACACAGATGCGTTTCACCAGATCATTTCTCAACTATTCACTTTATGTAGAGGCAGTTTGATAGAACACAAGACCTGGAATCAGGAAGACCCAAGTTGAAATTTGCCCTCAGATGCTTTCTAGTTGTGTGACCCTAAACAAGTCACTTAATCTCTTTCTGTCTGAGTTTCTCCTTTTATAAACTGGGGATAATAATAGCACCAAGGGTAGTGAGAATTAAATGAGATATCTGCAAAGTATTTTGCAAACCTTAAAGCCTATGTAAATACTAGTTGTTCTTTACATAGCCAGGTCAACATAGGTTGGCTAATGGGTACCCACATAGATAGTAACTATAAGCTACTTGAAAGGAAAAGAGTAAGTCTTACACTTTGTTATACTTCCCACCCACTCCCTTCTTTAGAACCTAGAAAAGTGTCCTGAAAACAGTAAGTGCTTAATAATTAATGATAGGTCATATTTATTGAGTGCTTTCAGAGATAGGTAGGGGAAAGAGGCAAGGCAATTTTAACTTGGGTCTTATTTATTTACCTAATATTTTATTTATTTAATATTTTACTATTTATTTTATTTATAAATTATATTATTTATTATATAATTTATAAATATTTATAAATATTTAATATTTTAAGGAGCTCCTGGTATGGAAGTTTCTTTCATCAATACAGATCAGCAACTCATGTGTCACTCAGTCTTGCAGAACTGTCGAGGCCATTGGTAAGTGACTCCACCACGATCCTATGTATCAGAGTTTTCCTCGTTTCCAAATTCAACCTCTATCCTTTTCCTTTTGGTTACAAAATATTGTTTATGGCTATGAAATGCTATTGTTGTGAGATAATATAATTTCATGGCAGTAACACTGTGAAACAGGTACGCGGTAAATAGAATTCTACACACTGTGCAGGGTATAACGAGGAAACTAAGGTTCAGAAGGGTTAACTGACTTGTCCAAGGTTACACAGATCATTAGTGACACACAGTCAGGAGTGGGACCCAGTTGTTAGAAGTCTGGATTCAGGACCACGTCCACTGAGGAGAAAGGATAAGAATAAAGGTTTAAATGGTGGTTTATGTCATCTCTCCGTTCTCTTCTAGCTTAATTTGCTATAATATAAAAGACACAAATACTGCAAAGCCATCTTTAGGACTTGGTTTGTGTGCTCTTGCGGGATGGGGCGCTTGGTAAGGGTATAATTGCAAACCTTAGGCCTCTCTTCCCAATATGTCATATAATGACCAATTGTTTTTAGTTCTGATTTCTACAACTCCCGCCCTGAGAGAAAACTTGGGGTCATAGGGGCTTTGAAGTCAGGAAGATTTGCATTTGAGACCTGCTTCCAGTAGAGACTAGCTGCATGACCTTGAGGCAGTCATTTCACAACTCCCTACATCAGGACAACCCTTGAAAATGATATGTAGTGGATCGGCACCAGTGAAGGGAGTTTCCATGCCAGAAGTTCCCTATGCTGATGAAATCAGGGGTCTGGAATGTAGAATAAAACAAACAAACAACCAAGTTTAAGCCCTAAATGGACATTTGGTTGAGCAGATGGATCCCTGGAGGCAGGGCCAACAGGCCACCATGCTTAGAGTCCGCTGAACTAACAATATGAATAGATTCCAAAGGAGAGATGTTTAATTGCACCAAATGACAGACAGACAATAGGAAAAACCCTCACATACCTCAGTTGATGGAAGGATAATTCCTTAGGCATCCAGGATACAGACCACAGAACTCCTTACAGATCCCACTGAACTCCTGATGTTTCCTAAGAAGTAAACAGGAAGCAGGCTGAGTCTAAGAAGCATTGGCATGTGGGACATGCACAACTTGGTTACAACGCAGTGAGCTGGGCTCCCTCCTTTGACAGACCCAACTTCCTGGGAAAGAAAGAGAATCTGAGAGAGACAAAGAATGCTAGTGCTGGAGAAAGTCTTAGGAGGTACCTTAGGATACAGGCTGTCAGAACCAGTAAAGACTTTTGCAGCAGAGAATGCCAGAGTAGGAAGGAACCTTATAAGTTAGAATGTCAGAACTGGAGTGGACCTTAAAATAGAGACCTTCACAACTAGCAAAGACTCTTAGACCAGGAAATGACAAAGCCAGGAGTGGCCTTAGAACATAAAATGTCATATCTTGGAAGGACCCTAGAACATAAAATGACAAAACTGAAAGAGATCTTGGAATGGAGGCTATCATAATCAGGAAAGACTCTTAGAACAGAGTATGCCCGATCTAGAAGGGACTCTAGAAAATAGAAGGTCAGATCTGGATGAGATGTTTAAAACAGAGACTACCATAAGTGTGAAGACTCAAAAATAGAGAACGCCAGAGAGGGGATGGTGCCTTGGAGCACAGAATGTCAGGTCTGGAAAGGACCTTATTAGGGAATTTAGAATAACAGACTTTTTACAAGTGGGGAAGAAACTTGGAATAGTGTTAAAAACTGGATGAGACCTTAGAATCATAAAATGTCAGAGACAGAAGCAAGTCTTAGAATATTCAGTGTCATAGCTGAAAGGAACCTTAGAACATCGAATGTCAAGGATCCAAAGGACTTTAAATCAGTATGTAGAATAGGTGAGCTGGAAGGCACCTTAGAACATAGACTGTCAGATCTGAAAAGGTCCTTAAAACAGATGTTATCATAACTGGGACAGGCCCTTAGAATAGAGAATTCCAGGGCTAAGATGGACCTTAGAACATAAAATGTAATAGCTGAGAGGGATCCTCAGAACACAGAATGTCAGAACTAGAGGGACCTTAGACTATAGAATGTCAGAGCTTAAGAAGGTTTTTTTTTTTATTAGAACATAGAATATTAGAGCTGCAAGGAACCTTTAAGGATTATCTAATCCAATCTTCTCATCTTTCAGGAAAGGAGACTGAGGCAAAGAGTTTAAAGAAGTAGCTTGTCCAAAGTCATACAACTAGTTAGAGCCAAGATTGGGACCCAGTTCCCCTGACTCCCAGTTTGGGCCTCTCTTCAAAAATATTTCTAGGCATGCCTTGTTTTATTACACTATGCTTTATTGTGCTTCACAGATATTGAGTTTTTGTTTCTGTTTTGTTTTGTTTTGTGTTACAAATTGAAGGTTAATGGCAACCCCATGTCAATCAATCAGCACCATTTTTCCAAGAGTATTTGCTCATATCATTTCTCTGTGTCACATTTTGACAATCCTTGTAACATTTCACATTTTTTTCATCATTATTATGTCTGCTATGGTGATTTATGATCAGTGAACTTTTACGTATCTATTATAATCCTTTTGGGAAGCCATGAACCATGCCCATAGAAGACAATGAACTTAATTGATAAATTTTGTGTGTCTTCTGACTGCTCTACCAACTCATTTCTCTCCCTCTCCTTGGGTCTCCCTATTCCCCAAGACACAACAATATTGAAACTAGGCCAGTTAATAACCCTACAATGGCCTCTAAGTGTCCAAGTGAAAGGAAGAGTCAATTGATGTGGCAAACTTCGTTGTTGTCTCATTTTATTTTAAGAAATTGTCACAGTTGCCCCAGCCTTCAGCAACCACTACCCTGATCCAGCCATCAGCATCGAGGCAAGACGCTCCACCAGCAAAAAGATTATTGTGACTCATTGAAGGCTCAGATGATGGTTAACATTTTTGGCAATAAAGAAATTTTAATTAAGGTATGTACATTTTTAAAAGGCATAATACTACTACACACTTAATAGACTATGGTATAGTGTAAACAACTTTTATATGCACTGGGAAACCAAAAAATTTATGTGACTTGCCTTATTGTAATATTCACTTTATTGTGGTGGTGGTGGTGATCTGGAACTGAGCCTGCAATATCTGAGGTATACCTCTATTGAGATTTCACCATGTTTGAGGTAATACTGAAGGTTGTGAAAATATGCCTGGAACACAGTAGGTGTGTAAGAAATGCTTGTTGATGTGACTGAGTCCATCTCGTCCTCCCAGTCAGGCAGCCATAGTTTTCCCTGGTATGACAGACAGGAGGAATATTCAATATTATGTGACGAGACCTACCTTCTATACTCCTTTATTTAGATGTCACACTCAAAACATAAGCTGTGAAGCTGGTTTCTTTGGAACAGCCCCTTTCTTCCTCCCCACCCCCAACCCCCACTACACTACGTGGCGATAACCTCTGGATTGCATTAAGCAGCATAAATAAGAAGTCTGTTGTCAGATTTCCCCATGGTGTGGAAAGGGCAGCTCTGGAAACCCAAAGGTTATGACCTCCGTGTTTCTCAGCAGGAATGGAACCGCTGGGGCAATGGGAAAGTGAGGATCTGTGTTATGCTTAAATACTGACAGGGCGGTGTAACTTCTCTTTCCCTCCTGGAGTGAATGCTGGGATCTGTTTAATGGCCTGGTACATTTCACCATCGAGGACTGGGTCTACACGACACCGAACATCTGGATGACTGGTGGAAGAATTCCATTCCGAACCTGTCACTTTTCGGAGGCTGCCCTAGCCAGAGGAGCCCCAGTTTAAAATGGATCTCGTAGATTGTCTGCAATGTTTGAATGATGATTCAGACTTTTCTAGGATACCAAAAGTAATTAATTCTCTTTTTTAAAATACCAACTGAGAAAAGAGAGACCTAAAGCTGAACCAATTACTGACAAAGTATGCAAGTACTTTTGCTAATATATTTGGAGTCAGAAGAAATGTTAGAGATCACCTAGCCCAACAATACCATTTGAGTTATTCAAAAATGGAATCCAAACAAATGAGAAAAAAAAAAAGGAAAGAAAAAAATATGGTCACTGATAGAGGGACTATAACAAAACAGCCCAATACCATGCTGCTGGTGGAGTTGTGAACTGGTCCAGCTATTCTGGAAAGCAATTAGAATTTTCCAGTTTATCTTCTATTTAGTCGCATTTTGTTTTTGTAAATAATTATGGATACGTTGTTTGCACAATCAGACTGTGAATTCAAGGGCTAGTCTTTTACCTTTTTCTGTATCCCCAGCTTCATGCTGATACATAGTAGGTGCTTAATGAAAATTTATTAACCATATGACTGACTAAACTATTCATACCATTTTACTAACATTAGGTTTATTCTTCCAAAGAGATCAGAGAAAGAAGAAAACGTACAAAAATATGTGCAAAAAAATTTATACCAGCTTTTTTTATAATGGCAAAGAATTAGAAATCAATAAAGTTACCATCTATTAGGGACTGGTTGAATAAATTATGGTGTATAAATATTATGGAATAGTGAAACTTGGGGAGAATAGTATGAACCAGTGCAGTGTGAAATTAATACGATAAGGGAAACAATTTATAATATTAACAACAGTATTGTAAATCACATGTGGCACGCTCCCACCTGGCACAAGCTAATGGCAGAACTCCACAATGTGCCCCTCCCAACCAGATTAGAATATAATTGGGAAATATTTTAAAAATAAATAAAAATAGATAAAGTTTGGGGGTTTATTAGGTCAATATGTATAGACACAGATCCATTTCCAGGGATCTACTTGAGTTTGACATTACTGATGTAAAACAAAATAACTAAGAAAGACTAATCAGTTCGGTAACCAATCATGATGTCAGAAGAATATTGGTGAGTCACGTTACCCACCTCTTAACTAAGAGAGGATGTATGAATTCGATGTGCAGACGTGGATGACATGGGGATTTGTTTTATCTGACTATGAATGTTTGATATGAAAGTTTTGGTTTTTCTTAGCTTTCAGTCTTAGTTCCCAAAATGAAACACTTCCCCACCCAAAAAGAAAGAAAAGGAAAGAAAAGTTATTAAAGTTTTATTTTTTTGATGCACAGATGGAAACAGAAGGTCAGAAGAAGACACAAATAGGCCACCCAGCTCTGAAGACAATATGATGAATTTGTTATATATTCATAAAAAGAAAAGTGAGTTGTATGAAATGGAAAATTATTGCCTCATAGCCATCCCTCCTTGCTGTTCTAGTTTATAAGTGGAAATACTCATCTTAGCCAGTGTCTGTTAAGTTCTGAAGAAGAAAATCAAAGAGACAGAGACCAAGAAAAGTCAAGAGACTTGTTCAAGATCAGGTAACTAGTAAACGTCAGAGCCAGCCCCTCTGACTCCAAATCCAGCCTTCCTTCTGCTTTGTTCAGCTCTACCATGATGTGGGTTATGGGGCCCTTGTCCAGGTCACTGGTCCCTCACTAGGCATCATTTTCCTCCTATGTAAAACAAGAGTGTTGACTGAGTGAACCCAAAGGTCTCTTTTATCGTATATGACTGAAGTAATTCTAGTGTCCCTCATCAGATGTGGTAGTAGCAGAAAAATCTCTAGTTCTGGAGTCAAAAGACTTGGGTGCAAATTTTGCATCTGATGCTTTCTTACTTGGGTGATAACCTTGGCAAAATCATCAAACCTCTATGGGCCTCAGTTTCCTTGTTTGCAAAATGTTCACTTTGGAATAGATGGTCCCTGAGGTCCCACTGTGATATAGATCCATGGTTTTATGTCTTAACTGTCTTTGTTTCTAATATTAAAAAAAAATCCTTTTAAGCTGTTGCTACATTGTTACTCTGCTCTGTCGCTTGGCATTAGTTTAGTCTTTATTGCCCCTTCTCAACGAAACTAACTCTTCAGGTTTCACAACTGCAGAAGGAAGATAACTTACTGTCTCCCTGTCCCCTTGCCAGAATGGGGAAGTTAAGTTCTTTCACTCATAAAGGTGTCTTCTCCCTTCCTTCCTTACCCTTTCAGCCTTGGGAGATTCCCTCTCAGGGGCTTGGCTCCACCTCTCCAAATGGAATCTTCCAAAATGGGTCTCTCCCATCTTTTCTGAACTAGACATAGTGTTCATAATATCACTGTACTCATGACAACAGAGCAGAAATCTGCCTACTTTAAGGGAACAAATCTTCAACAGCCAGAGACATACCTGATTCAGCCAATCACAAGGTGTTTCCTGTGTGGCATCATTTGCCTTTATCCAATGGCTCAAGTACAGTAATCCCCTTATTATTCAAGTCCTGTGCAGATCTAGTTTTATACTTTGGATTGATTGATTCAATAGAGGTGTCTGGGCCTTCGGTAACTACATTAATTGAGCAGGAATGGACTCTCATTTTATACGTGTAAAACTGTGGAGTTTCTCTTCACAAGTTTATGACACCCAGGGGACAATCAGAGCTGAATGACCTCCAAGAATAAGTGAAGTTTGTACACAGAAATGTAAGGGTTAAGGGACAGGTATAGGGAAATCAAATATGAAAATGAATGAACCTTTTAGTAAATATTAGTATACGAGCAGGGCTCTACTGGGCACTCCAGGGATATAGAGACACATCAGACATGGTCTTTGTCCTCCAAGAACTCATGATACAATTGGAGAGAGAGGATTTTTGTGTTTAAAACCTCTGCAGTAGGTAACTCGGGGATAAATCATGTAATGTGCTACTGGCAAACACTGTAGAAATACAGAGAAAAGGAGACCCAAATAATGGCTGGCATGTCTGTGATGGCTTGCTGGAGAAGATAGGTATTGAAATGAACCTTGAAGAATGGAAAAGACCCGGATGGAAGGAGGGGAGATGGAATCACATTGCTTTGAGATATTAGACATAAGACTTCTCATTCAATGCTATTTTCAAAGAAATTTAAGCAGCGAAGAATCAATGCCACTAACTAAGGGTAAATAATATTGGTTCTCTAAGTCAGAGAGTCAGAAAGGGGTATCAAGAAGAGTGCTGGATTCATAGTCAAGAAAGATGAGTTTAAATCCTAACTCTACCCCTTCCTAATTGTGTGATCACTTACAATTCCCTAAATACTCTGAACTTCAGTCTCCCTATCTGCAAAATGAAAGTGCCAATAATATCTACAGTAGGTCAGAGGTTTATTGGGAAGACCAAATAAGATAAGGTATATATAATACATTTTAAACCTGAAAGTACTATGTTAGTATCACTAGTTATTATCAGCAAATTAGGGTAGAAATTCTTAAATTACTACCACACAGGATTATGAAAGTACTATGTTAGTATCACTAATTATTATAAGTAAATTAGAATAATAATTTTTAAAGTACTACCATAAGAAAGAGTTATTGAAGATCATAGAGATAGCCTTTTTATTATTAAATATTATGTAATTATATTATTACATTAGGTTAATTTATTACCTTATATAATATATTGTATAATAATTATATAATATAATCCTATGTACTATATAATAATATACTATATTAATTCTATAGTTATATTATGTAATGATAATAAGATGAGCTCCTACCCTAGTGCTTTTATTCAAACACAAAAGCAGTTGCTTTATTCACCTGCGTAATAGTTTACAGGTATTAAACACAAAAGCATAACAGCAAGAAGGGATCTTTTCCCAGGACTGTTTTTATCTGTGTCTCATCAAAAAAGATGAGGAGAATGAAATAATAATATTAACAATGAAATAAAAGACGATGTTATTCCTTTGTATCACATAGCTCATATGACATGAAAGTAAAAATGATCTCCCTTTAAAGGAACAAAGTTGTTTAAGCAGCCAGGATGGCCATTTAGCCTTCTCTAGATCAGGGTAAACGTAACTGTAAGGAGGTTTTCAAAGAAAACCTCCTAATAGATCAACCCTTCTCTCAACCGTGACAGCCCCCCATTGCTCACCTCCCCAAATAAACCAGCCTAATGAAGATGTATGGCCCCGAGTCAGCCACACGCCCTGCTGTGAGCTGAGCCCCTGCAGCTGGTGAGGGGCTAGCGGAGGGAGGCCGACTCCCAGTCTGAGCAGTAGTCTGGGGGCGTCACAGTGATTGAGAGTTGCCTCCTCAACCTGACCTCCTGTCACCCAGGAGACAACTTCTTTATATGATAAGAGCATCAGCCTGTAGGAGTTGGAGAAGGGGGAGCTGAGGTGTGGGCTTGATTTCCCAGTCTTGGGCCCCCAGCCAAAACCAGCCCCCCCCCAACCTTGGTCAGGAGGAAAGGATGCTATCTGATCAACCCCTCATTAACAAGGCTAGGAGGAAAAAGGAGAAAGCATGTCAGGCCCCCTTAAAATCATTTATGAGGCTCTCAGGCTGTTTGGGGGAGGCAAGGGGTGGTAACCATTGAAGCCCCTTATTTCAAAACCATGCCTCCCTTGTGGTGGGTGATTCCACCTTGGCACACACTTGAAAAGGGACATGGAGCCGTGGCTGAGGAGCAATGGTTAACTAAATATTTCCAACCAGATGACAAGCCCGCTGTGCTGTCCAGTTGAAGGAAAGGGGGGAGGATGGAAAGAGCTTTCTTATGGGAGTGTAACCATTGGAGTGCATTAAAAGGCCTTTCTGGACCCTTTTCCCTTTGGGCTGACATTTGCTCCCAGGGAATGTGAGCACATCAAAATACGGCAGACTCTTGGATGCTGGGCTCTGTGCCTTATGAAAGATCTGAAGCCAGGTTCAGGCTGAAAGGTCTGGGTTTGCTTTGAACAGAGTGGAAGTGATCACTTCATTAGCTGTGGGGCAAACAGTGGCACTTTTCACGATGGGCTGTCTCCAGAGGAATGTGCAGCTCAACCCAACACACTGTTTTCCGTGGGCCTGGCACTGGAGCTCAACTAGTTGGGGCACAGAGGAGAGTCATGGAGTAGCAGTGGGCTAGAAGTATTTGTGACAGGCAGGAAATATCTCCAGAGGTGGGGCTGAGAAGGAGGCTGCTCCCAGAGCCCTCTGGCCCAGAGGCATCTGGGCCCCCTGGTAACGGGAGGAGGAGGAGGAGGAGCATCATATGTAGGTATGTGCTCATGTGTGCGAATGCAGAATTAGGGCAGTCTGGTCCCTGTGTGGTCTGGAGGGTCTTTGTGTGTGTGGTCCTCCACCAGCTCTGCTCATCTGTCCAAAGGCTGCTAACTGCCGGCTCAATGACCACGTCTGTTTACTTTTGTTCTGTCTGCACCAACTGAACTCTGATCGCTGTCTCCTTCCAGCTGGGCTAACTCAGGACCAGAGAGACAGAGACAGAGACGGTGACAGAGAGGAGAGAAACAGAGACAGACGTGAAGAAAAAGAGAAGAGGAAGAAGATGTATAGATAGAAATAAGGAAAGACACAGAAAAAAAGTAGAGAAAGACAGAGAAGCAATTATAGAGAGAAATCAAGGGAGAAGAGGAGAGATGTATGGAAAAAAATAGAAAGATGAAGAGAAGCAGAGAGGAGACAGAGAGGGAAGTAGGTGAGAAAAGACAGATGGAGAGACAGAGACAAAGATGGAGAAAATGCATAGGGATAGGGACACAGAGGAGAGAAAAGATGGAGAAAGAGAAAGGAACATAGAGAGAGATGAAGATGAGAGAGGCAAAGACAGAAAGCCCAAGAGATGGAAAGTAGCAGAGGGATTGAGAGAGGTATGAAGACAGACAGAAAGAAATAGACAAAGATGGAAAGCAGGAAAATAGAGAAAATGACAGAGAGAGGAAGAGAAAGAAAGGGAAAGAGGGGGAGAAGAGAAAGAGCCAGAGAGGAGGAAAAGAGAAGGGAAGAGAAGGGAGAGAGGGGGAAGATGGGAGAAAGAGAGAGATCTAATGAGTGAGTGAAGCTCTCAAACAAATGGATTGTAAATGGAGTCCTGTATAAATCAAGGCAAACAATTTATAGGCCATTTTCTCTCCCATCCTTTCTCCAGCACCTTCTAACCTCTTCCCTCCTCAAGCTCCAACCCCCCGTACTCCCCTTTTGCTGAAACAGACCAGGTTCATAAATCGCCAGCGTTGAGTGCTAGTCGAAACGTTGTTCATGTTCCTAACCACTGCAATAAAAATATGCACGCATGTCTGGATGTGTGTGTGTGTGTGTGTGTGTGTGTGTGTGTGTGTGTGGGCTCCCATGTGCATTCAATGGTGTGTGTATAATGGGATGGTTGCTTCTTAGGGTGTGTGTTTGTGTCTGCTCTGTGATATGGGGTGAAGGAAAGGCTGATGACTATGGGATGGATTGATGGGTAGTGGGTAGAGGTGGGAGTGAAGGTAGGAAGCTGCTTAGGCTGCTGCTCTGTAAAGGACTCTATGCACTGAAGCATGGAACCCTGGGCAAAGGGCTATACGTTTGAAGGAAGAAAATCTGGGTTTACATGTTACCTCCCTATCTATGGCATAGGAAACCCTGGGAAAGTAACTTCCCCTTTTGTAAGGTCCTCAGTTTACTCTTCTGTAACATGAAGTATTTGAACTTGACAATTTCTTGTACCTCTTCATTCAGCTTTATCTGTTGCGAGTACTTCATTTTTGTTTTCTGCCCACCCACTGAAGAAGAATCAAGATTATGGATAATTTATTCAGTGTTAAGAGGAACCTTAGAGGTCATCTACTCCAGCTCCCCTCATTTTATAGATGAGGAAACTGAGGTTGAAAGATGTTAAGTGATTTTCCCTAGATCACATGGGTAATAAGTGACAGGACTGGGATTTGAACTCAGATCTTTTGCTTCCAAATCTACATACTACCATGAGACCATTTTAAATGACAGGGAGAATTAGAACTTGGGTCTTTCCTAATAGCAAATTTAGTGGTCATTTCACTACATCATGAGTGAATCCTGTGAAGGTTTAAAAAAACACTTTGGAATTGAATACACTCTATACATTATCCTAATGACATGCCCAGTGACTCCGTGTCAAAACATGGAACTCTGGTCTGTATCTGGGTAAGGGAAAGTTAAGAACTGAGTGTTGTATAAAAGATCATGCTTGTACATTGTAAAATAGAGGTGATTTTCAGGAGAGTTACTTCATTTAAAAACTCATAGAAAGTCAGAACTGAAAGAGACTTTAATTTCCTCATTGATAAAAGGAGAGGGTAGTGACCTCCTGCAAGTCACTTGTCCTCCTGTCTAAGCGGCAGTTTCTTCTTCTGCAAAATTAAGGGATTGGATTAGATTAGTAAAGCCCCTTCCTATTTTAAATCCTAAAACTAAATGACTTCTGAGGTTCAGAGAGGAGGAAGTGATTCACACAAGGCCATGGAGCTAATTACTGTCAGAGACATGACTTGAATCTGTGTTTCCTGATTGTGAGGTCAACGTTCTTTCCATTACTATTACTATTCTTGATAATCATGTTTGTCCAAATGCTTAACAATTACAGTAACAAAATACTTGTATCTACAGTGCTTTAAAGCTTACAGAAAAAAATATATTATATATATATATATATATGTGTTAAAGTGGTTTAATGTTCTTTCCTCTTTTCAAAATCACTGTCGTTTTCCAATAACTCTCCTAAAACATCCCATTTCGAATCCTACTTTGTCAAGTAAAACAAGTCAACACATTGAACGATATCTGAAAACATGTCTCGTTCTATACTTGTGGTTCATATACACCTTTGTGCTGGAAGGTGGGAGGCATGCTTTGTCATCAGTCATCAGGAGTCCTTGTTGTTCGGGGCATTGACAAAAACTCTCAAGTCTTTCAGTCTTTTTCTTTCCCGTTATCATAGACATCATGTAAATTGTTCTCAGGTTATGCTCACTTCCTTCCCAATCAGTACAAATCATCCCAAGTACCTCTACATTTTTTATATCCATCACTTCTTAAGGCATGATCTTTCATCACATCCATAGACCACAATCTGTTCAGTCATTCCAAATCATGGACATTCATTTTGTTACAAATGTACAAACTATATCAAACTGTTTACCATCTCAGGGAGAAGGGAAGGAGAGAATTTGGAACTCACAATTTAAAAAAAAAATGTTAAAAATTATCGTTACATGTAATTGGAAAAAAATAAAATATTACTATAATGTAAATAAAAACCACTCATTTTGTTTCTAGTATTTTTTACCACTAAGAAGTGCTTATATATATATATATATGTATATATACACATACATATAATTACATATGCCTACAACTATATATGTATATGTGTGTATGCATACACATATAGAGATATATCTAGATAGATGTTAGATAGATAGGTAGACAGACAGACAGACAGAGAGATAGATAGAAAAACAGATAGATAAATGGATGACTTTTCCTTTTGTCTTTGACCTCCAAGGCAGTATATGACTAGCAGAGATACTGCTGGGACAGCAGGCAGGTTTGTTTTAGTGATTCTTTGTAGTATTTCTAAATTGCTTTCCTGAATGGTTACATGAAATCTTAGGATAACCAACAGTGTGTGAATGGATCCTGTTTTCCCTTTGCCCCCAAATATTTATTTACAACAAAACGCCTTTCTCACGACTCTGTGGATCACACTTGAGTATAAAAAGAGGATGAATTATTTTTCAATTATATTTTTATGATTTAAAAAAATATCTGTTGATATCTTTTGGTTTCTGCACTACTTAAATTTCCCTTGCATCTTTCTCCTTCCCATGCAAGAAACCATTTCAGGTACTCTTTAGAATCAGAGATCTGAGCTTCATTTACAAAGCGAGAATGCTTTTAAAAAGCAAATTGAATGCAGGTGGACATGGGGAATCTCCATCTCCAGGGCTGTGTCAGGTGACTCCAGGAGTCAGGTTAGCATCATGTACAGGGAGATTTTGGTAGTAATCAAAACTAAGAAGAGTTCACATTTGTATTGTTTGCAAAAGTTACATGATTTCATTTGAATCTCACAATAACTCTGTGAAGAAAGTGTTTTTATTTCCTCCATTTTACGGCTGAGGAAACTGAACCTCGGAGACGTTCAGTTATTCGACCAGGAAAGGAAGGAAGCAAACATTGATTAAACTCCTACTAAATGCCACGCTCCGTGTTAAACATTTTCCAATTATTATCTCATTTTATCCCGGGAGAATTTGGGTACCATTATTATCCCCATTTTACAATTGAGGAAACTGAAGCAAGCAAGTGACTTGCTCAGGTTTGCCAGATTTAAACTCAGGTCTTCCTGACTCCTTGCTGAATACTCTACCACTAAACCGCACTGCCTCTTATACCAACAGTGTTAGCATATACCTTTGTACAATTTGCAATATTTTCACATAAATTATTTTATTTAATCTTCATAGAAGCCATATGAAGTAGGTAAGGCAGGGATTACTAACATAGTTAAGCAGAGAGATGTAGAGTCAGTGGACCTGGTTTCCAATCTTGATTCTACCACTTAGATGTTGTTGTCCAGTAATGTCCAACTCTTTGTGACCCCATGGACTATACTGTCCATGGGGCTTTCTGGGTAAAAATACTGGGGTCCTATTTTTTAAGGTAAAATGACTTGTCCAAGTTTCCACAGCTAGGAAGACTCTGAGGCTGGATCTGAACTCATATCTATGCTCACTCTGGGTCCAGTGTTCTATCCACTGAGCCACCTACCCATCTCCGTTACCACTTAGTACCTATGTGATTTGGGGCATGCCACTGGAACTCTTGGAATCTCAGTGTCCTTATTTTAAAAATGATAGAATAGACCTCTGAGATGTTCCAATTCTAAATCTATGATCCCCTGTTTGAAGACAATTTAGAAGTTTAGGTTCAGGGAAGCAATGGACCTTGAAGCTATCTGAGCTAAGATTAAAAAAAAAAAAAATAGGTCCGCTACCATTTGTTTTTTTCACATGGCCTCAACAACACCGTGTTGCTGTTGCAATGCAAAAAAAAAAAAAAAAAAAAAAGATTGATGAGGGATTTGAGGACCACATGGGCAAGAATCAAGGGAGATAAGATGTCTCAGCCCCACAGACCAGGTCTGCCAATCTGCATGGACTGGTTAGAAACAGACAAGGCTAAACATCCTGGTTAAATAGAATCGACTTCATGTTGTCCTGTGAGCCAGGTGTTAGAAAGAGCCAGGACTGTGCCCACAGGCGGGTGAGAGCTGTGTGCGTTTGCACGTGACCACGGACCACCTTAGGAGAAGCAGAGCTGGCCGTGTGTGGCCCAGTGCCTAAGGAAGAGCTGTCTGTGGGATGTCACGCTCCTGGGGAAGGGGGGAGGGCTTCGTAGGCCATTTCTGACAGGAGGGGAAGGAATGGAATGAAGTTTGCTTCCCTGTGTGCAAGCTCAGAGAGGCTGAGATTGTGTGAGATCCTTGATCTGTGGCACAAACTTAAAAAGGGGCCAATTCCACCCATTATTTATCAATCTCTATATTTCAATAAACATTGATTAGATAGCTATGTTAGTCACCAGGGAAGCTCCGGAATCATAGGGTTTCGAACTGGAAAGAACCTAATCCAACCCCTTCATTTTTAGAAGGAAGGAATAGATGAATTTGTAGGCACAAGATCTGAGTTCAAATCTTTACTGACAATGCAACTCTGGGCAAGTCAATTAACCTTTCTGAGTCTGTTTCTTTGATAAAAGATGAAAATTGAACTCAATAACCTCTAAGACCCTTTCTAAGTCTAGAAGTCTGATTGTATGAAGTGACTGAGGCCCAGGATGGGAAAGTGGTTCTCTCCAAGTTATACAAGAAGAAAGGAATGGAACTCAGGACCTCTTCCTCCAAAAATGGCCCTCTCTACCCTACATAAATAAGGGCATGGTCAATGCTTTCAAGGAATCTTCAATCTAGCAGGGTGAGATGGACCATGTTTAAGAGAATGCTTTGTCCTCCTTCCATTTTAAAGTTCTATTTTGGGAGATTTTAAAACTCATCTCTAATCTTGGATCTAGACCAGGTGTTCTTAAGCATTTTTTGTGACATGGATTCCTTTGGAAATCTGGCAAAGCTTACAGACACCTCAGAATTATATTTTTAAATGCATAAAGTAAAATACATAGGGAAAGGAGAGGAGGAGAGTAAGGGAGGGAGAAATTTAGACAAAGATATCGATAAAATTTATTTAAAACAAAATATGTAGAACTACAAAGGAAGTCAATTATATTAGACATAGTTCTCAAAATATATTTTAAAAAGCAAAGTTGTGGATCCCAAATTCAGAATCTCTGGCTAGGCATATATAATCTCACACCTGAAAATTTAAATTAAATCAAAAATATTTTCAAAGCGGTCTCAAATGTAATGATGTGGGATAAGCTTTCTCTGCCCAAATCTCTCCTTTCCATCTATTTAAATTCTATAGTGCGGTATCATGGAAAGACCCTGGGTTCACATCCCAGCTTTACTATTTTCTGTGTGACTCTAAACAAATCCCTTGCATTCTTTGAACCTTAATTTACTCATCTATAAAATGGGAGTCTCATTGCTTGAGCCCTGCCTACCTCACAGGTGAGTTGTGAAGAAAATGTCCATAAACATAGAAATGTTGCTGATGAGCATGACCATACCTCTTAAAACAAACAAACAAAAGAGCTAAAGAAGGATTGAATGAATGAACAAATACCTTCCACTTGATCTTACCAGTACTTTAATTATTATACTAGACTACCAAGTTCCTAGAAAAGGGACTTTGCATTCGATTTCTGCTTCCTTGCTGCTCACTCACTTCTGAGCTCCGTACAACCAAGCTTCTGATCCCAACACTGAAGCAAGCCTGCTTTCTCCAAAATAACCAATAAGGGCAAAGCTGCTCTCAGACCAGTGGCCTTTGCTTAGGCCTTATTCTCCTAGACCCATTAGAAACTTTTGAAATTATTGATCATATCTTCAAAGTAAAAGCTCACTCTTCCATCAGCTTCTGAGATGCCTCTCTCCACATTCTCCTCCTGTTTGGCCATTCCTTTTCCGTCTCTTTTACTCAGATTACAGAATCATAGATTTGGGACTAGAAGGGACCTTAAAGCCCTTGGGTTCCAGTTCTCCAATTTTACAGATATGGAAACTGAGATCCAAAATGGTTAAATGACTTGCCCAGGGTCAAACATCTGGTAAATAGCTGAGTCAAGATTCAAAGCCAGCCCTTCCGACTCAGATCAAATGTTCTGTATTTGATTATTATTTTTCCCAGTCAATTCATTATCCATTTCCTACCCTAGAAATGTGGGTGTCCTTCAGGACACTGTTTTGGTCTTCCTTTTTGTCTTCCTTGGTGATCTCATTAGCCTCTAGAGTTTCGGTTATGAAAGTGACTTCCAGATTTATATATTGAAATCTAATTTGCAGTGATTGGGATAAATTCCAAACTGAGAATTCCTTACTTTGTTTAAATCATAGATCTGGACCACCCCCTCACCAGGGAAATACCTCCATCAAGTAGGATAGCTCTTTGCACTTTTTAGATACTTAGTACATTGATTCAATTGAACTGAGTTGTAGACGCAGCTCAAGCTTCTCCTGCCCATCACCTCCAGCCTCTCCAACCCACTGCTTCAGCACTTAATCCATATTATTTTTCTATCTTGTGTAGTTATTGAAATTTTCAGGGGTGTGTGTATCTCTTGCTCCACCTAGACTTCAGCATCCTGGAGAGTAGGATATTGGTCTTAGGCCATGGGATCTAGTGGAGACAGGACCACAATTGAAATCTAGGGACTCAAGTTTAAATATTAACTCTGCTACTTACTATATGCATAACCTTGGACATAACACTTTCTTCTCTGGATCTTAGTCCTTTTCTTTGTAAAACAAAGCATTTGGATGATGTTATCTCTACACTTCCTCCTAGCTCTCACATTTTAGGACTGCTGATTCTAGGATCCTATGACTTATCAGAGAACAAAGTGGGAAGGAGGGAAGGGAAGGAGGGAGGAAGGAAATAGAGAGAAAGAAAGAGGGAAGGATGGAAGGAGGGAAGGATAGAAGGGAGGAAAGGAAGGAAGGAAAAACGATGAAAGAAAGGAAGGAAAGGAGAGAGTTTAGTTTAGTTTGGCTGTAACAGAAGGTGCCTGGAAGGGAATCATGAAATAAATCCCATGAGAGTAAAGGTCAGAAGGTTTTCAATTCTTACCCAGTCCCTTGCCAGGAACATGATTTTGGGCAAGTTAATCATCCAGTCAACTACTATTTATCAAGTGCCTACTATGTGTCAGGCACTGTGCAAAGCTCTTGGCACTTGGCTCCTATAAACTTCATTTTCCAGAAACACAAAATAAAAGTAACACTGCTTGCCCTGCCCTGCTCTGCCCCACATTTTTCTCAAAATTGTTGTACATATTGACAGACAGAACCTTACCAAATGTATAGCATAGTGCAAGTATAATCCATGATGATGATGATGATGATGATGATTTGCATATTGAAGTGTGAATGAATGAGAGATCATTTTTAAAGACCATACAACGTGAAGCTCTGGGGCTATAATACAAACAAGCAAGACATTTCTTGGCTTCAAGGAACTTACATTCCATTCTAGAATTAAAAAAGAGAAGTGTGTGCAGCATGGTTTGGTGATGGTCAGGAAAATGAGGCCAAACCAAAAGATTTATCATGACAGAAAACCACAGAATTCTCTGTTGTAGGAAGAGGAGATTTAATAGAAAGTACCCTGGTTGGGGACTGAGACCTGGTATCTATTGATACACAGATACATGGATGGATGGAGATAGATAGGTAGATAGATGGTAGACAGACAGACAGACAGATCTATAGATCGATAGATAGATAGATAGATAGATAGATAGATAGATAGATAGATAGATAGATAGATAGATAGATAAGTGGGTAGGTAGGTAGGTAGGTAGGTAGGTAGGTAGACAGACAGATAGATGATAGCTGGTGATGCAGCAGAGATGTGATTTGCATCCGAGGAGGAGAGAGTCAAACCAATGAAATCCCAGATCCTGGAAATATCAAAGCATGTGTGTTTATCACAATCTATACTTTCAGCACACTATGGAAAATATGCAAGTTCTGCTATGTACTTAATTTATAATTGTTTTTTAAAAAATTAAATGTCTAAATATAGACTTTTGTGGAAGTGTAGAGATAGGCTGGACTTCTAGGATAAATAACATCTTTTTTCAGCAAGTTGTGTTTATAAACAAATAACATTTTCCTCTGTGTGTTTAAATAAACGAAACAAAATTAAGTTTTCAAGTGAGATGATGGAAGCAACATCTGTACCACATGTTAAATTATGACCCATAGCTGATTGGTTTGTGTGAGATGGGCACAAACTCAATCTGTTAAGTTCTTTCCCTGCAAGTCTGGTTATTAAGCTTGTCGTATTCAACTCACTCAGCCACTGGTTGGGGGAAATTTGACTTGCTGAACTGACCTGTGTGGATGTGAATGTGAATGTGTGTGTGTGTGTGTGTGTGTTTGTCTGTGTATGTGTGACCAGTCAATGATAAGTCAAAATAGTCACTTTAATAACCCACAAATATTTCTTTTTAATTAGAGCCATAACCAGAGTAAAGGTGATAAGGGCTTTGTCTCAAGGCACCAAACTGTAGATGGTTCTAACAGAACTTTATAAATCCTTTAGTAGCATAGAAAACAACTTAGTTTAGTACCTTATTAGCAAGAATAATTAGTTAAAATAAGAAGCTACCAGATGGTCTCCTTCTTTCCCTTGAAATCCTTTCCATTGGCTGATGTAAGGTGAGCTCACCCCCTGACCAGTGAGCCAAACTACAAGCTCCATATCTTCTCAGAAGCATCTGAAAATCATTTTTTCCCTGTTTGCTGTAATAGAGTTTTTGTTATTCATCCTGGGCACAAAACAACTAGCTGTAACTCATTCTCAAATATAGTTTGTCCTCCTTTGTTGTTGTGGTTGTTCAGTCTTATCAGACTCTTCATGACCCCATTTGGGTTTTCTTGGTAAAGATACTGGAGTGGCTTGTCATTTCCTACTCCAGCTCATTTTACAGGGAAGCTGAGGCAAATGGTTAAGTGACTTGCATGACAGGGTTACACACCCAGTAAGTATCTAAAGCCAGATTTGAACTCAGGAAGATGAGTCTTCCTGGTCCCAAGCCTTGAGCTCTATCCACTATACCACCTAGTTTTGTTTTTGTTTTCCTACTTGAGGGAGTTTAGCCAATGTGGATATGGAAGTGAGATGGGATCTTGTGCTGAAAAATTCTCAGTAACTCTCTAGGGTGATTTAATTTATCCTGTTGAAAATTCAACTTTGTTTCTTTTAGTTCAGCACCGACATTCCCAAAGAGTTGGAGATGTAATCCTTGTGTCTGCACAAAGTGAAATAAAGAGAGCAAATAATTATGTGGATAATTCAGGACTTCAAAAGCCAGCTATGAAGAGAAAAATAATTTTGTAGCAGAGAGGCAGATTATCTGAATAGATTGCATGGATTAAAATAATGGAAATTGTGAACTTTTCCCTTGATTTTTCCTCTACAGATACACACCCTGAGAGAAGGAAATTAGGATGTAGAATTACTATTTTTTGGGGGTTTTTTTTTTTTATAGATACTGTTCAAAGAAAAAAATAGAATATAAAATGTTTGGGAGTCTCCATCTCCCCCTTACTCTCTCAATGAACATTATAATTGGGAAATGGAATAACTGTACAGATATTGGCAATACAGGGGACCTTAGAAACCAGTCCAACCCTCTTATTTTACAGGTGAAGAAACTGAGGCCCCCAGAGAGAAGGAGTAACTTTCCAAAATAACCTAGTCAATGTCAGTGTTAGGGATTTTTTCTGAATCCATTGACTGCAGTTTTTCCACTAACCCACACCGGTTAAAACCTCCCCAAAGTGATCTTTTTCTACTGTAACTGGTATGTTCCAAGTCTGAGCTTGGCTACTTATTATAGGAAAGAAGATTCCTGCTTCAACTGGAGGACAGGGTGGTATTGAAGAAAGGACATTGGATTCTGAATTAGAAGAACTGTTATTATGTTAGCTCTGAGACATGCCACAGGATAGTTGAGTGTGTTTCTCCTTCACATGAAAGGTTTGGACTAAGTTATCAATACTTATTAGTTATGTGACCTTGGCCAAGTCACTTAACCCTATCTGCTTCTGTTTCTTCATCTGTAAAATGAGCTGACACACCCCTCCAGTATCTTTGCCAAGAAAACCCCAAATAGAGTCACAAAGAGTTGGATACACCTGAACAACATCTATAAAATTCCTCCTAGTTTTAACATTTAACTTATCACTATTAAAGGAGATCAAAATACCTTTTGTAGTAGGATATTTTTAAAAATCTAGTCAAAAGGAACAGTAAAAATCAGTAGACAGAGCATAGGACCTGATGCCAGAGGACCTAGGTCCAAATATGGGAATTCCAGCTCTGCCATTGGCTGCTTATATGACCTTGGGTCCATTATTCTAACCTCTCTGAGGTAAGTTTCTTCATCTGTACAACATAGGAGTTGGATTAAATTAACTCTAAGGTTCTTTTGAGCTCTTTCTATGATCCTAAGGTACAGTTTATATTAAGATAGAAAAGTTCCCTTTGAGGGTCATCTCAGCCTCTGGAATCAAAGTGGTGACTCGTAAAAGTGTTCAGATGTCAAACATTTTTAATGTAATTTAAATATCAAAGAAATACAATAAAGTAAGTGAAGATTACAGAGATACATTGATAGCATTTTGAATGAAAGATCCAATTTGTCCAGTCACACTCCGCTTGAAACTTTCTTTTAGAATCTGTATCGTAGATACTTAGTCTCCTTGCATATCAATTAATTATTTCACTTGAGAAGAGTGAATAGAGAGAAATTGAGTGAGAGAAATAGAGGTGTCTAAGGCCTACCTTTCAGCCCCATCAACTGATAATTTGAACACAGGCTGAAAAAGTTGCTCATCTAAGAAGAAATTGTTTCATTGAAATTTGCTTTTAAAATGTTAACAATATCTTTGCTTTCACATCATTTTCATTTATGAATATACCCTTTCCTTCTTCCGCTATGCAATAAACATTCGCTTGTAACAAAGACGATAAAAGAAAAATATTCCTGCAAGACTAACTCATATATCAAGCACATGCAATATGTCCTTTACCTTCTACCTACTATTTTTACCTCATAATCCTTTACCTTCCATCTACTATATTTATCTAGCTCTTCAGTTATCTACCCATCTATCCACACACACATACATACACATACACTCATTTAAGAAAGTTCATTTAATTTAAAATTTTCAATTAATAAAAATCTTTCCCTTCTTCATCCATACCCAGGGAGAAAAAAAAAACAGAAACTTTTAACAAATGTACTTAGCCTAGCAAAATAAAGTCCCATATTGGCCACAAGTATATACATATATACATATATATATAATATGTATGTATACATATGTTATATATATATATACTTATATAAGTATGTACATGCACACAAATACATGCACATCTATATTTATACTCTCTCACCTTTCTATCAGGGGATGAGTAGTATCTTTCATCTTTAGTCCTCTAGAATCATGGCCAATCCTTGCGATCAGAGTTCATAAGTTTTTCAACATTGTTTATATTTATAATGTTAGGATTATGTAGGCTGTTCTCCTGGGTCTACTCATTTTTAACCCTGAATAATTTCATACAGGTTTTTCCACGTTTCTCGGAAACCATCGTTTTTTATTATTTTTTTATAACGTGAGTATTCCATTACATCCACATATCATAGTAGGTTTTTTTAGCCAACCAACCAATTGATGAGTGCCCCCTTAATTTCCAGTTATTTGCCAACACAAAAGGAACTGCTGTGAATATTTTTGTATATGTGAGTGCCTTTATTCTGATTATATCTTGCATGTGTCTGGTTACTTACATGTTCTCTCTCCCATTACATTTTTCCAGTTAAGATAAGGACTGCCTTTCTTTCCTTCTCTCTCTCTCTCTCTCTCTCTCTCTCTCTCTCTCTCTCTCTGTCTCTGTCTCTCTGTCTCTCTCTGTCTCTCTGTCTCTCTCTCTCTCTCTCTCTCTCTCTCTCTCTCTCTCTCTCTCTCTCTCTCTCTCTCTCTCTCTGTCTCTCTCTCTCTCTCTCTCTCTGTCTCAGTCTCTGTCTCTCTGTCTCTGTCTCTTTCTCTTTCTCTCTCTTCTCTCTCCTGTGCCTGAGACACACTAAGGGCTTAACAACTGCCTGTTGACTGACTAAAGAAGGTGAATTTCCTCAACTCTCCTTGGACAAGTTTGGGCATTAGAATTCCAAAATGTTCAGTTTCTCTTAATTGTACTTTTGAAGGCCTTGTTAATTTAATTTTAGTGAATTCCAGTTCCTAGAGGAAAGGAGTATGATTTTTCACTTTTGTACCTTGAGAACCCAGAATAATATCTTAACGAAAGAGGAGATTTAACAAATGTTTGTTGAATTTAACTGGATTCCTAATAATTGAACTGAATTTCTAAACGAAAACTTTCTGAATTCTCTTCCTGTTAAATTTTTATTTTATCTGTTGTATTGACCTCAAGTGATTGCTTTTTTGTCTTCCAGGGCATTATTAAATTTCAGTATAAAAGGGAAAGAGATAATGAAACTATATGAAAATGGCTGGCTGAGAAAGGATGGTAACAGTATTTGCACCATTAGCTTTGGTTTATCCAGAATGCCAGAGGAAAGGGAAGGGAGGCCAGGGCTACTCCCATGGCTCTTCCCAAATTGAGCAGTGATCTCTGGGCTCCCACAATCTTCATGCCTCCAAATGCAGGCCTGACCTTTTACTTTAACCTTTCCTGACACTGGAGAGCTTCGGGTTTAACTAGACCACAGTGCCATAAAAAATAAAACCTCTGAATTCTAGATCTGAACTTGGGTGTTTATAAGAGTGCTCTAGCTTCCTAGTGTAGACTGGAAACACTGTTGGTATAAAAGTAGCATTTTGAAAGAAAAAGAAAGATGGAGAGAGGAGAAAATGGGGGCAAGGGGAGATGGGTGGGAGAATGGGGAGGGGGAGAGAGGAACAAGGGAAGGGAAGAAAGAGACAGAAAAAGAGAGACCAAGAAACAGAAGGATGGAGGAAAAATGAGAGACAGAGACAGAGAGAGAGGATGATAAAAACAGAGACAGAGTGAGAAAGAAGTTGGGGAAACAGAAAGATGGGACCTGGGAATGGAGGTGTAATGGAACAGTAACTTGGAAAAAAGATTTTAGGAATGAAATTTTAGAGATTGGTAAAACTGAACATTTCTCATCATGAGATCTGAATGGCCCCAGTGAGATCTAGTTCCACCTTCAGTGTCTGAGTGAAAATATATTATTTTACATCTTCTTGTTGATTAGTATCTCCTTTGGTTACTGCCCCAGAGATATTTGGTTGCCATCTTGTGAATCTTCTATTAGACTCTCCCCTTACCAGTAAATGAACTGGTACCCAAATCCCCAGCACCACCATTCATCCCCCACCCCCTACCCCAGCGCCCCTATCTTGTACCCAGGAAGAATTCAGAACTATCCTTCCTTTCCTAGGGCAAAATCCAGCTCTTTCTCTCAAGTCTGCTCATACTTCGGGGTTGTAGACAAGAGAAAGCCAATCCAGTATTTCACCCTTCAGAGGGAACTTGTTTTAGTTGCTCTAGGTAAGATGCTTCAAAAGACTGCAGAACATGTGAATGTCCCTGTTTATATAGATAGGCAAAAGAGGATTAGACATGTTATGCAGAACATCCTCTTAGATATTCCATTTGAATTTAGAATAAATATTTTACTATTATATGACATATTTATTAGTAGATGATATTAATATTAGTAATGAATTACTGATTTATACAGTATATATGAATAAGTTTGTGTTTATATATTTAATAATATAAATAATTAAATTTAAACATTTAATGATATATATTTAATAGTGTATATGAATAGGCATTCATATAGCCTAGATACACATTCATATCTATATTCCAGAAACACATGGACTGTAAGGGGATAGAACCCTGGATCTGGAATCTGGAAAATCTGAGTTTAAATCCAGCCTCACACATTTCTTAGCTCTGGGACCATGTTGAAGTTACTTAACCTCTTTCAATCTCCTCATCTGTAAAATGGGGTAATAATGCCACCTACCTCCCAGGGTCGTTGTAAGGATAAAATGTAGTAACATTTATAAAGAGTTTTGCAAACTTTTAAGGTTTATATAAACGCTGCTCATTATTTTTATTATCGTTATATACTCTAAATAGAGCAGCAATGGCTGTATTCTAGATATGCATTTCTTTCATTGTTGCAGATATTTATCTAGAATATGTAAAAATAGTGCAATACACTTAAACTTAAAAACATTTTTCTGTATTTCTATGTAATGTATTATGCATATCTCCCAGAAGACATCTTAAGCATTAATATGTCCTGAATGCATGTGTTTTATGAGTTGTAGATGGACGTTGAATACAGAAAGGTATATGCTTAGAAGCAGATATATGTGTGTATATATATATACATATATAGTATATATACATATACATGCATATATACACACATATTCTAGAATACATGGCATGTGTCTCCAGATGTAATATATGTATATACACACGCGTAGACATGTGTATGTGTATGCTGGTAGTGCTACATACATACTATAACATGGCAAGTAGAACATTTTCCCTTTGCCCTTTGCTTCCACTTGATAAAATGTCTATTTTTTTTTTCTGATCGCCAGAGAGATTATAGAGCTTTAAAAATATATCCTTAAGCATGGATGAATCTGTTTCTGGTTCTTGTTTAAAAACAAAAATCCCATGGTAATGCTCGGGAGACCAACTGAATGACTGGGGTGGGGTGGGGGTTAGGGATCGGTGGGCACTTTTCTTGTTCGTTTTCTAGAACTGCCTCCGGGGGCCAATGAGCTGGTGTTGGGCAAGCCCTCCAGACTTCTAGATACTTGCTCAGCTGTGAGGAAGAAGGTGACAGTGATTTCTGTGGCAGAACCTAATGGATTCAAGTGCTCATCCCCTCCTCTCTGACATCAAAGAAACTCGAGTTTTGACCGTTAACAGCCGACTTGGCCCCTCAGCTTGAATCCTTGAAAAAAAAAAAGCTTCAGAAGAGAAGAGGAGGTTCTGGCGGACGTTCCTAAACGCTGGATTGCCCCCCTTGTCCCACCCCCAACCCCCATCCGCGTACCTGGCCCAATTTTCTGCTTCCTGCAAGTGGAGAAAAGAGAGAAGAAGCGCCCCGGGGTGCCTTCTGCGTCCCATATCACGCCCAGAGCGAGGTCAAGTGCGGCAGAACCCCACAGAGACCAACAAATAAAAAACAATAGAAACGAAATCCCCTACTGTCTCTGGAACGACGTCAGCCAACTCAGGGCCAAGTTCATTATCACATCTCGGAAAATTTAAAGGATTTCGCTTCCCACGGTCTTTTGCTTAAACTGGTTATGCCAAGGGACTGTGATTTTATTTGCGAGTGTTCCCTAAACTGATACAGATCACAACCCTCTCCCAACTCTCCAACTCCTCACCTTTTTAAAGTGCATAAATTTACTGCAGCCGAAAAACAAAATGGATAACATGGTCGTTTCCCAATTTATATAGATTAGTCTTGGGACAAAATTCACAAGAGTGTGTCGATGGACAAGCGCATATTTGCATAGTTTAAACAGACGTTTAGGAGGATAGATAGATGGATAGAAAGCTAACTGGAGAGGTAAGATAAGTTGGTAGGTGGGTAGCAATTCCCAGATTTACCATAAAAAAGAAGTGAAGACTGAGGTAGCAGAGGAGAAATGTCTTTTAACTTTCTTTGTATTTCCAGTACTAGCACAGTACCTGTACATAACAGGCAATCACTAGATTTTTTCTTCCCCGCTGACAGACTGTTGGGACACAGGAAAGGGAAAATGGAGAGTGGAGGAGGGAGAAGAGAAGGGAAGAGAGTGAGACGGAGATTATAAGGAAGGAAGAGGGAAGAAATGAGAGAGGAGGGAAAAGAGAGAAAAAAACTTTGCATTGGCCTCCAAGGCTGCAGTGACTAGAGGAAAAGGAGTGGAACTTGTTGTGCAAACAGAAATAAATGAAACGCAAACACAAAGCAGAGACCGCCGTTGATGGAGACTGATTTTTTACCCTACAAGAATTCAAAAGTAAAAAAGTCCAGGCTGAAAGGTGGTAAAGGGGGAGTCCCCTGAGCCCCTGCTAAGAAGGAATTGGGGATGAAGGAGCCCTCAGGGTCCTCAGCAGTTTCCTTGTCCAATCACAAAGGCAGTTCCCCTCCTCCCTCCACGCTAGCTGACCCAGTCTCTCTCCAGAGCCACAGATCAACCGGGGGAATTAGGCGTCGCGACTCCTACCTCCTCTCTTCCCTTGAGCCCTGGAAGAGAGTAGAGGAGGGAAAGACTGGGGGAAGGGGAGGGTAAGTCGATCCCGAAGTTTCCATCATGTGAAATTGAAGCGCATGTGTCTATAATGAAATATTTCCTCTCCGTTCGTGGCGGCTCAGTAATTCCTGATGGCATGGAGCCTGGGAAAATAGATCCCCCAGCTCCCACCCACGGCGCTTAACCACACGATGCGGAGGAACAAGGCCTTCGTTTTCCACGGCGATGTCAGATTTCCACCCCCTGTGGGTGGCTGAACACCTTATATCACTCTCCAAACAGCGCCCGCTGCGAAGACTTATTATGGCTTAAAGGTTCAGTTCTTCCTCGGGCCAGGGCTTCACTCCCCTAGCACAAAAGGAAAGGATTCTCTTGGCTTCTCGGGTGGTGGGTGGGTGAATGGGTAGGGGAGACCTCAGTCGATACTCTGCTGTCTCCAGCTCCACTCTCCTGTCTTAATTCTGTTTTCAGTCCCCAAGGATGCCAGGATTTATTTACTTGTTAATTATTTAATTCATTTGTTCATCTATTTATTTATTTACTGTTTATTTATTTTGTAGGGCATCGTAGATCTAGGGGTGAAAAGAATCTTTGAAATATTCGAATCCACCCCACCGCCGCCCCCCAGCTCATTTTTTACGGAGAGAAGGAAATTGATCTGACCTGGGTCACACACCTAACAGGCAGCGAAGCCAGATTTGAATTTTAAGGGTCCTTGATCGCAAAACCAAGCAATCAATCGACAAGCAAGAACTTACTGAGGGCTTTCTATGTACTAGTCACTGTGCTAAGCTCTGGAAACACACAGAAAAGCAAGGACAGTGCTTCTTCCCATCGTGCCAGGCTTCCCTTTACCTTTCGGGCCCTAGGCACCTGGTGACGCTGAGAGGGCGAAGTGAGAGGAGGCAGGCAAGAGATTTACAATCATTAAAAAATAAAAATAAACAAATTATACAAATAAAAATGGTTTCCTTGCCCAATTCTTTTTGCATTTAGAAATTATCATTCTCTAAAACTGCAACAAAAAAGTGAGATCTTTGGTTTTAGTTTAAGTCCACAAACATGTAAGTGCTTATTGAGTGATTGAGTACCACAGGAGGATCTGAATTCAAGTCGCATCTCTGACTCAAACTGACTGTAGAACTCTAGGCAAATCACTAAGAGTACTAGACAACTCTCATGTTAAGGAGAAGGAGGAAGAGGGTGGGGTGAGAGGAGGAGGAGGAAATGATCATCTGTTTTTGAAGACAGAGTTTCTTTATGGGGAATTCTCTATATTTTATAACATTATAGCTGAGATCCTAAAAACAAACAAACAAAACAGAAAACAAACAAACAAACAAAAATGTAACAAGCTAGGTGCCGAGATTACAAAAAAAAGAAATGGTGACTAGTGCCTTTCTTTCCAGCAGAGCGTCGACTCGCTTCCATTAGTTTGTTTCTTACTAGTTATGTTACCTTGGGCAAGTCACTGCCTATCATTTGGTCTTAGCTTCTCTGTAAAATGAAGGAATTGGACTTGGTTGATAACAAAGGTTCCTTTCAGCTCCAAATCCTAGAATGCTATCAGCTCTCTGAGGCGTAACTCTCTCTACTCCTCCTTAGAAGCTACAGGTTTCAGGCTACCTCGGACCGAGGAAGTGGCTACGAATTTCTTAGCCTTATTCTATTCATTTGAGGCAGCAGCAAGATGTGGAGCAGCTTTGGGGTCCGAGGGGCTTCATCTAGGAAGAGGAGAGTTTGCGCTTCAGAAAAGCCTCTCCTCAAACGCAGTCAATGTCGGGAATGCCAGGCTCTCAGAGCGTAGGGATTTCTCTTGATAATTGTTCCAGGGCCTGAATTTTCAACTACACCTTTAAGGATGGTATCTTAACCTGCGGATCCACAGACAATAGATTTCCAGGGGTCCGTAACTTGGATAGCAAAAATTACATTGACACACACGTTTTAAATACATAAAATAAAATGCAGAGGGTTACAAAGAATACACACACATATACATATCTGTGTGTATATACGGCAACATATATTCACTTATAATTTATTTTATGCATTTGAAAGCATCATTCTGGGAAGAGGTGCGTAAGTTACATCATTCTGCTAAAGAGGTCTATGTTCCCCAAAGGGTTAAGAACCTGAGGTTCTTAACCCGCACCTAGTTCAGATTACTGCCGGCTCCCCGAATTACCTACACAATGGAAGCAGATTTTCTTTGGCTTGTCTGAAAGTACCTGTCCAACTTTGAGTCCAGGTGGAGGTGGACTCCATCTCTCACCCACTCACCCACCTAGACAAGGGAAGGATGTGTCCCAGGATCTAGTTTCTTATAGGACTTTCTCTGTGTCTCACACCTGAGCCATAATCACTCTCTTCCTTGACTTGTACCTAACTAACGGTAACCAAGTGAAATTCCTTTGGCAATCTATTAAGTTCCTTGAAGACAGCGGTTGTGTTTTTGCTGGGTTTTCCACTTCTGGAGTCCCCCTAAGTCATTTACTTACACTAATAAGAAATAGGGCTCCGGACCAAATAATTACTTATATTTCTATGGATCTTTGAAGATTTACAAAAGCACTTTCTTTACACCCACTCAGGGAAACAGGTGATTTTATCCCCGTTTTACAAAATGAAGGAAACTGAACCACAGAGGGATTTAAATGTGACTGATCAAATTCTCAAGGGCTAGGATTTGAATCTAAGTCTCCGGAATTTCAATCCTTTCAACTCCATAGCCCACCCCACCCTGCTGACTGTTGGGTTTGTAGGACTGAAAAAGAGAAGGACAGAGAAAGGGAGTAACAGAGAGAGAGAGAGAGAGACAGATACACCAAGAGACAAGAGAGAAACAGACGGACAGAAACAGCGGGAGAGACTGAGAGAGAAAAGACAGACGGAGAGACAACGATGGAGACAGAGAAAGCTGAGCTTGGGGTTGGAGGAGATAAAGATAAATTTTAGACACCCTGGAAAGGGAGAGGAGGAGAGAGATATTTATTAAACGCCTACCATTTGCCAGACACTGTTTTAATCACTTTACAAATATTATTTGTAAACCTGGGACGAATCTACAAGGACTATTTCATTTTTGTCTTTGCAGCCCTAAAGCCTAGAGAAGTTCCTTGCACATCAGGCCCTGAATACATACTTCTTTAATTGAATTGTCTGTTTGTGGCAGGGGGTTGGACCAGAAGAGAGACATATCTATAACGCAAAACGGAACAAGATGTATGCATGAGAGGCTCAAATGAAATGCTTGGTGAGGTCCAGGGAATTAAATATACGCCGGAGGATACCACCCCACCCCACCCCCACCCCGGGGCTTGGTGGCAGGGAAAGTCGTCTCTAATCCCAGTTCAGTCGATTCAAGCTGTGTGACTTGAGGCAAATTTCTTTCCCTCTCTGGGCGTTAGTTGTCTTATTTGTAAAAGAAGGAAGGGGATGGGGATGGAGGTGGGTGATCTCTAAGGTCCTTTTCCCATCTTTGAAGCCTGTATAAGATCTTTGAGGGGCAGGGTTAGCTGATTTCTCCTGCCACCTCCCATTCCTCCCCTGTACCCCCCAACTCGCTTCGTTTAAGGGGGGAAAACCCCGAGCCTTTACGTTCAAATCTGTGACGCCTTTTCCAACAGTTCACTTGCTGTTCCCAAGTCCCTATCCTTGACAATAGCTTACATTTGCAAAAACGTTTCCCAGATGTTTTCACGCCAGTCGGGGAGCATTCCCCTACTGGTAGCTGGTTGACGCCGATCTCAACTCTCGGGTTTACTCATCAGCCCCCTAAAATCATTTTGTGTAGTGCCCCTTTCTCCCTTTTCCAGTGAAAGACACTGAACTGTATGGACCCCGAAGGGCTCATTTGTCCACTGCCTACCCCATTGCCTCTTCTCCTTTGTGGAAAAATGTTGGGCACGGATAGACTTCGGCTCGGGTAGAAAAGCCGTCTACCCTGATGGAAGGAATTGCTTCTGGTTACTCACATCGGCGTCTGCCTTTGAAGGCAGGGGTCTATATAAAACCAGGCTTTTCTTCAGATCTTCCCTTGGTAAAACTTTGGGAAATAGCTCATGGAAGGACTTAAAAACATATCCACAGGGAATGGGATTTTAGGATGCTAGGTTAGGAAACGACTTTAGAACACGAGATATCAGAGTTGCAAGAGACCTTAAAATATAGAATCTAGCACGTCAGATTCGAGGGAGAACGTAGAGATCGCCCCACTTTACTGGAAGGGAAAACCGTGACTTAGAAAGTTAATTAAGTAAACTAATTCAAAATGCATTTAAAATTATGCTAGAGACCCCATAAAGTTGGCATACATTCCAAAGAGAGAACTGAAGTCTTAGGATGAAAGGAATATTTAAAATAGATGATGTAATATTAGGTGAGATGAAAAAAAAAAGGCAGAACTAGGAGGTGGATAAAGGGAGGCAACTTTGATTATATATATATTTGCTTTTAATTTAGGGGTTTCATTTTAATTTTTTTTGCTTGTATAGATGTCTTTTTTTGTACTACGTTCATTTTTAAAGTATATCTCTCCCTGCCTATCAAACTTCACTTATAAAGATTAAAAAGAGAAATAAATCCCTTCAGCAAAATCAGTCCATTCCTTGGTTAAATCTGATAAGTGTATGTAGTATTCCATACTCTTAGTCCTTCACCTCTGAAATAAAAGGAGGCAGGTGCATCTTCTTAATTCTTCTCTGGGTTGAGGCTTGGTCATTAGCATTCCAATGACCATCTGCCTTTCCAGTTACATTGTTGTAATAATTTTGTCAGTCAAATACACATTTAGTGTCTCCTGTGTGTCCAGCACTGTGCTAGGCACTGGAGACACAAGGGTAGGAATACAACAGTTTTTGCCCTTAAGGAGGTCAAATTTTAATGGGGAACAGGGGAAAGAGAGGCCATGTAAATAAGCATGTACCTAGAAGAGATATGCCTTTTGACAAAGAACTTTTATAAAACAAAGGATGTGTGTGTGTGTGTGTGTGTGTGTGTAAGGGGAAGAAAAGAGAGAGAAGAGATAACACATAATTACAAATAATCAACTTAATTTGACAGTAAATGTTCCACAGCCATAGTCCCTCATTTCTATTTAAAAAAAAAATGAGAGGGGGAGAAAAGGGAGGTACATTTTCTCATCTCTTCTTCAGGGATAAGCTGTTCCTTGTAATTTTCATATTTTTACAATGTTCACTTTTAGTTGTTGTTCTTTGCATTTACCTTGCCACCATCATTGTGTATAAATTTTCCCTGGTTCCATTTAATTCATTTTGCATCATGCTTCCTTGTAATCTTCATATTCCTCATTTCTTATGGTGCAATAATATTCCATTATATTAATGTAGCACAATTGCTTAACCATTCCCCTTTTGTTTCCAGTATTTTCCTACAATAAAAATATCACTATAAATATTTTTGTATATTTTTGTCTTTGACTTCTTGGGGACACATGCCTTGAAATGGGATCTCTGGATATGGGCAGTTTAGTTACAATTATGCTAATAGCATAATTCTAAACTGCTTTCCAGAATGGTTGACTCTTGGTCTCATATATTTATTTTAATTCCCTTTGTATCTTTGCTATCAGACCCTTGTCAGAGATATTTGATGTAAAGTTCCCCTCTCTGACCCCCAACAGCTTCTCTTCTCTATCATTTTACTTATTTATTTGCTTTTTGTTCTGTGGTTGAGTGGTTAGAATGTTGGACCCAGAGTCAGGATGACCCAAATTCAAATCCTGACTTCAAATCCTCTGACCTCCTGATTGTGAGTCCTGGGCAAAAGAAGGCAAAATAAAACAAACAAACAACTCTCTGTCTGCTTCAGTTTCCTCATCTGTAAAACAGGGATAATAATAGGACCTACCTTTGGGGTTATTGAGAAGTTAAACAAGATCTTTGTAAATCTCTTTCCAAACTTTAAAGCTCTCTATAAATGCTAGCTATTATTATCATTATTATTATTAGCTATTACCTTGTGATTTTATTCATGTAGGGAATACCTAATGAGGACATTCCTACTACCATTGCAAAGCAGATTGGCACCTGTTCTGACATGGTATACTTTGAAAGGGTTGTCTTTGGCACTAAGAGGTGGAGCAACTTGCACAGGGTCATGTTGCCAACATGAGTCAGAGATACACCTTGAACTCAGGTCTTCCACAAAGGTTGTGCTAGTTAATATGCAATTCTGCTTTTTAAGGTGCAGTGTTTTAATGTCAGTATTCTTGTGGCATGCCTTGTGTGGTTATGAGTCATGGAAAACCACAATCCCTGAAGAGTTAAAGTCATGGGTCACCCAGAGAGCAAGCCAGAGACACATAGTGGGCGTGAGTAGGCTGCGGTTTGGTATTGAAGAATTACACTAAGAAAATGACATGGATTCTATTAACATGGAGGAATAGGAGCTGGAAGGCAGGCAGGCTGGTCAGGTAACAAAACTGAGGGATCACCAATGGGCAGCTACTGTTCTGGGGAGGATTAACAGGCATGGATGAGCTGTGACTTCCATCACTAGAAGGAATACTTGAATTGAGCTCATGAAGCCATTGAAACATTGGTGCAGCAAACACATAGACTTACAAACATTTTATTAGTATCATATTTTAGTATTAGATGGGCATTTAGAAATTATCTATCTCAGTCTTCTCTGAGGAATTAAGGGAATAATAGGAGCTAACATTTCTATCAAGATTTAAAGATTATAAAGTGCTTTACCTATGTTAGTCAATTGATCATATTTGATTCTCTCAACAATATTATTATAGTGGATTGTTACAATCAATTAAATTATATCTTTATAATCAATTGAGTTTATTTGATTAACAACAACAATATAGATCAGCATGGAAGCTTTGTTCTGCTCCATTTCTGATCTGGGCTAGTCTATTGATCTTCAGGTTGACTGGTAGCTCCCTGATCCCTGGAGATAATTATACTGATGTCAGGCTTAGTGCAGGTACCTATTAGCTTTGTCCTACTTCAGCTCAGAACTCCAGAGCTCAGCCTCCCCCAGGAGCCAGGAATACAAAGCTATACCATTATTCTAATAAGTAGTATTATCCTGATTTCACAGAGAAAGAGACAAGATTCAAAGAGACTGATCAACTTGCTAATGGTCAAAAAGCTAGTATGAGAGAGAGAATTCAAATCCAAATGTTTTCCGACTCAGGTCCAGACTTCTTTCCTCTATACCACACTGATGATCTGAATAAAATACTGACATCTTCGGTATAGTACTCCATCCCTTCAATGTACTTCCACAAACCATTTGATCCTCACACTTATCCTGTGGGCAGCTAGTATTGTCCCTATTTTAGAGACAGTAAAATGTAAACAGAGAAATGATGTGATTTGTCCAAAGTCATAAAGCAAGCCTTCAGAAGAAGAGACCTGACTCCAGGGTCTTTCCACAGTACCGGTCATATATACTAGATATACTAGGAAAATCCTAACCAACTATCAAATAGCTCATTGGGGCGTTGTAAAGAGATGCATCCTTGGGACCAGTCAAATCTGTTCAGCAGAATCAGATACAGTCTCAACAACTCCATTCCTCTGTAAGTAGGTCACATTTATACATCATAAAGGCACAAGGCAGAAAACCAGATGTGTCACCCTTGAGTGGTGAATTTGTGTTGGTGTACAGAGCTCCAAGATTATTTGTAGAGGGATTCAGAGCAGCCTATTAGACTTTCTTAGAAAGTATTCACTTCAAATAGAAATCTAACTTGGCTAAAATAAACTTAATTTAGAAACACAAATTTATAGGCGAGAATTCTGAATTGAAATGTTCTGATGTCTTTATATTGCTTAGTTTGGGGTTCTAGAGTTAATTTGACTCCTTTAGTATCTTCTACAAAACTTAGATTTCTTGGATTCCTTTCTTTCTTGGATTTTCAAAATATTTCCTCCTCTTTTTTACTGAGGATCAGCTACAGATCCTGATTAAAATCTGATATCTACAAAAATATTGAGATAAGCTATCTGTGAAGAAGCCCCTGATCAATATCACTTGGCAGTCTGAATAATGACATGAGGGAGCTAGATTTCACTTTATTTACATGCTATATGAATCTATTACTCTTCTCTCTGGGATAAACTTTTCTCATCTGTAAAACAGGGAAAGTGATTTAGCTAGATGATTTTCATGATCTTTTATACTCCAAAGTTCTAGGTTTTGACACTGTATTCTAAGGTTCCTTCTACTCTGAACTGTGTTTAAAGGTCCTTTTCAGCTTTGACATTCAGCATTCTAAGGTCATGTCCAGCTCTAGCATGCTGGCTCTATAGTCCATTTCAGCACTGATATTCATAGATTTAGATCTGGGAGGGACCTTAGAAGCCATTTACTCCATCTTAACCTTCATTTCATAGATGGGGAAAATGAGGTCTAGAGAACTTTTAAAGTGACTTGTCCGAAGTCACACAGGGAACAAGTGACAGAGATAAATTTGGATTTAAAGTCCCCAGATGACAGTCACCCTACCTTCCCTTCAATGTTGAGCTCAAATGTCATATCCTACAGCAAATCTATGTTGATCTCTACTGTTGGTAGTGTAAAATAGACAAATTACTTTGTATATACTATGTTTTTTAATATATTACATTTTTAAGGTACATGTTGCTTCACTTCCAATAGAATACAAAATCCTTGAGAGAATGACCATTTTTTTCCTCTAGCCTCAGTTCTGAGGCTCAGGACTTGGCACATTGAGTATGTACTTACTGGTTGATTCCAAAGTCCCTTACAGTTCTGATATTCATGTCAGAAAGTTTTTTACAATTCTAACAGTCTGTTGATCTACAATTCTATGGAGAATGTAGAAAGCCATTTCCTCTCATCTCATCTCCATCAACTCCCAGCACCAAACACACACACACACACACACACACACACACACACACACATACACACACACTTTACTGATGGTCATTGGTTTCATTGGCAGTCTTGCAAACATAGTTACCACCAAAGAAGAACTGCGTGCAGTGGATGGAAGCAATGAAATCTTCATTTTTTTTCCCTCAAAGAGTCCTGAAAGCAGAATTTAGCTACTATCAGAATGGTGATAATAAAGATAACTGATTTTGAGAGTTTTCTGAATTGCTATGTAATTTATCCAGGCACTTAAGTCATTTTTTACATGGGCATAGTAATATTAGTAACTGATAACCCAAAAAGATTGCAGATTAAGGAAAGTTCTTGGGATTTCAATGAACAGTCCTTCTATTCTCACTGACCACAAGTGAGGTAAGTGAGTCTAGACTTCAGCCTTGGCTAGGGTTTGACACTTATCCATCATTAATCATCTTTCTCCTCCCTACCTCCATGCCCCCAATTTTCTTTTGCTAGCTCATCCCCATGCAAGAACAGCAGCTATTTGATCTAACATTTAGAAATGCTTTTACCTTGGGGAGTTAGACAAGTAACACTTTTGTAAAACACCAGAAAGTATTGAGAAAACAGTAGAAAAAATACCTAATGGAATAGAAGAAACTTCTGTTCTAGCTTAGATTCTGACATGAACCAGTTGTGTGACCTTGGGTAAATCACTTTTCCCTCTTAGTCTCTCAGTTTTCTGCTACTGCTTGACTAAAAGATATTGCCTAACCCGCATTTCTTAGAATCTCAAGCTTCCTTCCAAGCTCAGCTCCAGCACTGTCTGCTACAGAAAGTCTCCTTCTCCTCCTCCCTCTCAGCTGCTAGTGCCTTCCCCTTCAAAATTACCTTGTAGATGCTATGTGTTTATAAATGTACATGTTGCTTTCTTGACAGAATGTAAGCTCCCTGAAGGTAGGAACTGATTTCATTGTCTTTATATCCCCCATAACTAGTACAATGTCAGGCATATAGTAGACACTTAATAAATATTTTGTTGATGGGTGAATTTTTAAGTTTTCTCACAGCTCTAACACTGCATGACTCCTGATGCTTGGATGCCTCTGCCATCTCATTGGAATGGATGCTCCCATCACTGGTGAAGCTGACCACCCCTCCGCAACATTTCAACGTGTGACACCTACAAGTGACTTTTGAATGCCAAGACTATGCCAAAAGAGTACAAGCTTCTACAACAGGTTCTACTGATGCTAAGTGTTTTTCAGTTGTGTCTAACACTGTGACCCCATTTGGTTTTGTCTGTTTGTTTTGGCAAAAATATTGGAGTGGTTAGACATTTTCTTCTGCTTCTCATTTCACAGATGAGGAAACTGAGGCAAACAGGGTTAAGGGAATCTGCTGAGAGTCACACAGTTAGTAAATGTCCGAGGCCAGACTTGAACTCGGGAAGGCAAGTCTTCCTGACTCCAGGTCATGCACTCTATCCATTCTACCACCTAGGTACCCCACTATAACTGAGTTGAGGTTTGTTGATGGACTGGATGCCTGTCATCTCAGGAACATGCCGCCAGCTAACTCCTTAGAATTTTACCACCAGGATAGCAGCAGGGTAATGAATTTGGAAGTCACGGTAATGTGGTATCATGGAAAGAGTCCCATGACTTTTCAGTTAAGAGGCATGATTTCAAATCCTACCTGGATGCTTATTTCCTGTGTGAACTTGGGCAAATGATTTAACCTCTCTAAGCTTTGTATTCATCTGTTAAATGAGAACACAGGACTAGATTATCCCTGAGGTTTCTACCAACTGTAGATCTATGATCTTATGAAAAGAGTTAAGTAAGTTATTGAAATGTTGTATCTGCTTTGGTGGAGGGGACCATCCCTATTGACATAAATCACAGAATCCTGAAATGTTGAAGCACACCAATATAGTATTTGTGATCTCCATGGGTTGTGTATCATTGTTCCTAACTGACCAACCTACTTTCCCTGCTCATACATGTTCTCAATTATGTCATTGATGTCTCTTCTCACTTTTAAGTCATTGTGGTACAGTCTACAGCCTACCTATGCCCACCGGGTATCTCTCCTTGCTTGCTTGTAATGTTGATTGTTTCCTAAGCTCGTGATGCTTCGAGATTTGCAATCACAGAACATTGCTGAGAGAATATTGATAGTAATGAGATGGATATTGGCATTAAGATGGAGCTTGGGACCATTGAATGAACTACACAGTTTCCTAAAGACAATCTTACTTTATTTCTTCACAAACTAGAGATGTGTGTGTATGTGTGTATACACACATATATGTATATATACATACACATATGTATGTTGTGTCATTTTACATTTTATTTTCAATGAGCAAAAATTGATTTCATTATCCGAATGTCTCTCTCTATGTCGTTTTGTTTCTGTTTCTATTTCTGTCTGTCTCTTTGTCTCTCCTCTGTCTGCTCTCACCACTGGAAATGAAAATGAAAAATAAAACCCTTGTAAAGAAGAATAGATAATAGACTTTAGAACTGGATAGGATTCCAGAAGCTACCTAGTCATGCTTTCTGTTGGCCACACAGGTAGGACTCATGTTGTGAACAGAATTGTAGACAGAGTCTAGGAATCCATGTTTTAGAATTCCTCCCTCAGACATTTACTTTCTGTGTAACCCTGGGCAAATCATTTCATCTCTCCACTCTCACCAAGTGGTTGTGAGGCTCACAGAGATAAAGTACTTTGCCAGCCTTGAAGTTCAACAGAAGTATCAGCTCTTCTAATTAGTCTTATTATTGAGTGGCAGCCTGGACCATGAACTCCAGAGATAGGGTTCTTTTGACTGTCCCACACTGCCAGCAAGTCCTTTCCTCCCACTAATTCAATGAAGTAGATGGGACACATGTGATTATCCACATTTTATGGCAGAGCATAATTCAAATCTCTAATATTCTCAGACTTTTGCAGAAGACAGAAGGTGATTCTGTTTATGTGAAAGACAAAACCTCAGCCAACGCAAGAGATCATGTGACGAAACCCCAAACCACCCAGTCTAACGAAATGCCTTTGCCGAGGCCACCACCGTGTTCTCTCAATGATGCAAGCATCTAAAAATGTGTTCCTGCCCCACAAATTGCCATATCTATGATAACGAGTTGTTTAATGCATTGTATAAAAAGGAGAGGAAGTACTAATTTCTCCACGTGGAATTGGTTAGTGTTTCCTAATATTTATAAAACCTTCTGGCACAAACAACCTCACTCAGCAGAGGGAGGCCTCTGGGATCCTGCATAAAATTAAAATAGACACAGCTGTGTCACTCAGGGGTGCTCAGACTTTTCCTCTGGGGAGCAAGGCATTTTGGGAGGGAAGAGAGGAAGAACGGAAAATTTGTAATTACTGACAGAAAATCACGGGATGTGGGAGTTGGAAGCGACATGAGAACACTGAAGACACCTAATCCAATCCACTCATTTTTACAGATGAGGAAACTGAGGCTCAGAGGATTGCAAGTCCATTGACAATTAGATAAGGACAGACCTGAATCAGAACCCTAATCTCCCAGATAGTATTGCAATGCACCTCTCTCTATAACATAGCTATCTCTCATGATGTCTGATATGTAATGTCAAAATATGTAAACATTTTAAAATAATTTTCCTTTTTCTTGTGTCTTTGACTGTGTCTTTCCATACACCCATTTTAGGAATGATATAGAAACTAGATGAGGCAACTCATTAACTGTTATGGTATTATATATCTATAGTAGCATTTTGCATTGTCTTTATTTTACTATTCTCTGACATATTAACTGCATATGAGGCAGCTAGGTGATTAGTAGAACATGGAGTCAGAAAGACCTGAGTTCAAATCCAGTCTCAATCATTTACTAGCTCTATGACCCTGGGAAAATCACTAAACTTCTGTCTCCCTTAGCCTCCTTATCTGTAAAATGGGAATAATAAGAAATTGTTGTTGTTCAGTCACTTGAATGTATCTGACTCTTCATGACCCCTTTTGGGGTTTTCTTGGCAAAGATACTGAAGTGGTTTGCCATTTCCTTCTCCAGTCCATGTTACAGACCAGGAAACTGAGGTAAATGGGATTAAGTGACTTGCTCAGGGTCACAGCGCTAGTAAGTGTCTGAGGACAGATTTGAATTATGAAGATGAGTAACCTAGCAATCTACCCATTGTTACAACCAGTTGCCCAATACATAAAAAAATAGGATTAGAATTCCTATCCTAACCAGTAACTACCCGCCAGGGTTGTTGTGAGGATTGACTGAGGGCTTTATGAACCCTAAAGCTCTACATAAATGGTAGTTATTATTTTAACAATCTATGTTGGTATTTTATTCTTGCTAGAGTCAGTAGGGCAGACTTTACCTTCTCTCGACTTTAGCTCTGTGCTAGGACCCAGCACAGTGTTCCCTTGACAGGTGATGGTTAATAGATGTTTGGTAAAGAAGTGCTTCATAAGAGAAGAGTGAATTCCAGCTCTACTATTTAATTACCCAGGTAACCTTTGGTCAGTCACTTCCCATCCTTTTCCTGTAAAAAAAGAGAGGGGGTTGACTAGATTATTCCTCATGATCCTTCCAACTCTAAATCCTGCATTTCTGTTTTGTAGGATATCTGAAATGTTTAACTGATAAAAAGAAAGTGATGCAAATGTTATTATCTCCATTATAAAAATGGGAAAACTGAGGTTTAAAAAGGGGAGTTACTGGTCCATAATCATACAGCTAACAACTCACAGAAAGCTTGAGTTGGAGTCTAGACTTCCCCATTAATAAGTTTTATGATCTTAGATAAGTCATTTCTTTGAACGAGGCTTCCAGGCTGTTTCCCTACCTTTGGCATAGATCAGGGCTGGGGAACCTGGATCCTTGAGGCCACAGGTGACCTTCTAGGTCCCTAGGTGTGGCCTTTTGATTGAGTCCAAGTTTTACAGAGCAACTCTTTTTATTGAGGGCATTTGTTCTGTGAAGTTTGGATTCAATTAAAAGACCGAACTTGAGGACCTAGAGGACCACTGTTAGCCTCAAGGCCACAGGTTCCCCACCCCACCCTTAAATCTGCTAGGAAATAGAGTCTGTGCTCACGAATCAAATTTGCTCAGAATTCTACTGAAGTCTTTAATGTGATTTACTTGGCTAAGGATTAAGTTCTTGGTTTAACCACAATCTCATGAAATATTAACAATTTTCCTACATATTAAAAAAAATGAAAGCCTCACTCATATGCATTCATGGAAGACAGAAAATTTTTGAAACTTCAAAGCATAGAGCTAATAGAAAGAAGTTTGCTCCTAAACTTTGGTCCGATAGCAAAACATAGTGGAAAGATCATTGAACTGGGTGGGAGCTGGAAAATCTGGGTTTGAATCTTAACTCCACCCCACGTGAGCCTGAGTGAGTCACTTCCCACCACAGAGGGGCCCTTTCTCTCAACTGCAAAGTGGGGAGAATTTCCTTGTTCTCCACATATGCAATGGATAGAGTGCCAGGTCTGGAATCAAGAAGACCTGAGTTCAAACATGGCCTCACACATTTCCTAGATGTGTGACCCTGGACAAGTCACTTCATCTTGTTTGCCTCAATTTCTTCATTTGTCAAATGATCTGGAGAAGGAAATGGCAAACCACACCAGTAACTTTTCCAAGAAAATCCCAAAAGGGGTCACAAATAGTCAGACTGAAAACTACTGAACAACAACGACTCCCATGGAGTGGTTGTGAGGAAAATACTTTGTCCATGAAGCTTGGCATAGTGGAAAGGGTTTAAATGTGCTTCTGGTACCCAATTTGTGAGCATGTCTTCCTTAGTTATACATTTTTCATAACTGAGTCTTAGTTTCCTAATCTGTAAAATAGGAATAGCAGTGCCCATGTCACTGGACTGTTACAAGACCCCAATGAGATAATGTATGGAAAGAATTCTTTGAATTTTAAAGTATTATCCAATACCAGTTACAAAAGATAGCAACTAGATATATTATTTCACCAGTCTTGGTAAGTCCCAGGTGAAGAAATTCCCTCTACTAATGCAAGTGGGTGCCTTCTCCATAATTTAGCCTAAGACTGGGAGCATGGAGAAGTTAATTGACTTGTCTAAGGTGTCACACCTAGTATGTACCAAAGGAGACACTTTCTGATTTTGAGGCCAGCTCTCTACCTTTGTTGTTACTGTTCATTATTTTCAACTCTTCATAGGGGCTTTTCTTGGCAAGGATACTGATGTGGGTTGCCATTTCCTTCTTCAACTCTTTTTACAGATGAGGAAACTGAGGCAAGCAGGGTGAAATGACTTGCCCAGGGTCATACAGCTAGTAAGTGCCTGAGGTCAGATTTGAACTCATGAAGATGTGTCTTCTTGACTCCAGGCCCTCTGTCCATTGGGTTACCTAGTTGCCCAGTTCTCATTATTTGTAAATATGAGAGCTTTTAATTGGCATACTTGGCTATAATTGGGTCTGGCATAATTTAAGGACCACCATTTTGCTCTTACTTTGCATTAGGAAACATTAACAAGGTTATTCATGCATCTCTCCGTTCCATGTTCTTTTATGTTTTCCCTAAGTCATCATGCTTTTCAGCAGCTCCCCTCCTCACGCTGCGTATGTTCCTTGGCAGCACATCACTCTCCTCCATCTCTAAGTCCTTCCCTGTCTGGCAGTGGAAAACTCTGGGCCATCTCCAGCTCTCTTTGCTCCTGTCAGCAGTTATGGGAGCTGGCCAGCCAGCGCTAAGCAGTCAGACCACTGGCCTCTTCCTTCTCTTCCCGCCTGGTGCTGTTCCTCTGCTGTTAACTCCTTACTCCCTGGTGCCCATCAATTGGGAAATTCCAGCCTCATCTGCTCCATCACAAAATGCTTGGACTGGAAGGAGCCTGAAAGCCTGGGGTGTTCCCAGATTTGCAATCACGGAACATTACTGGGATGACATTGATAGTGATGAGATGGAGATGGACATTAAGGTAGAACTTGGGACTATGGAATGACCTATGCGGTTCTATGCAGACCTGAAAGGGTCACTCGGGCCTTTTTCCTGCCAACCACTCATCAACTAAAACCTTTCAACTAGACCTCTGCCTTGTCTGATCTTGTGCCTTTGATATTATGTGACTCGGTGAGTCTCTGAACCTCTTGGGGACTCCTCTGCATCTGAAAGGTAGCATTGTACAATAAAAAGTCAATAGTAACTGCTTAAAAGATTGCAAAGCATGTTACATACTATGGTTTTGGATAATGGGCTCCAAAACCAGAAGCCCTGAGTTCAGATCTCATTTTACTGCCCAGTACTTGAATTTAGTCAGCCAACATGCATTTATTAAGAGCCTACTATGTGCCAGACACTGCTGTAAGTGCTTTGAATTAGGAGAAAGGCAAACAAATTAACCCATAAACAAACAAAAAAAACCAGTCTCTACTCTCAAGGAGCTTAAGTTCTAATGTGAGAGACAACAGGCAAACTATTTATAACCAAGACATAGGCAGGATAATTTAGAAAAAACTAAGAGAGGGAAGGCACTAGTCTTAAGGGGTCTTGGCAATGGCTTCTTGTAGAAGGAACTAGAAGAAAGAGAGGGAGGCAGATCAGAAGATGAAGATAAGAGAAATCCTATCTGAACTTCAGCATCTTCCTCTATAAAATGAGGGCACTGGGGCAGACTGTCCTAAATTGCAATTGCCAGCAAACCAAGAGACAGTCGAAAGACTCATAGCCACTTAAGTCAGCTATAACATATTGCCAGGGATGACTTACAAAAGATAAGTGGAACCAAAATCATCATTGATGACGATGGATGTTGGGGAAAAGTTGCTGTGTTTGTCCTTCATTCTCGAAAAGGACCATGACCTCAAGGTGATGACATGACTTGCAACTGACTTTGATTTAAGTGATGGAGGGCTGTGCAAGGTCACCAGCCTCACTTCTCCTCCAGAGCCATAGTGAATAGAAGGAAGACTCATCTTCCGAAGTTCAAATTCAGCCTCATACATTTAGTAAGTGTGTGATTCTGGGCAAATCACTTAACCCTGTTTGCCTCAGTTTCCTTATCTGTCAATGAGCTGGAGAAGGAAATGACAAATGACTCCAGTATCTTTGCCAAGAAAACCATAAATGAAGAGTCGGATATGACTGAAATGACTACTGGAAAAAAAAAGGTAGGCAGAATGTGGGATAATAAATCCCCAAATAGAGTTTTGCATTGTGATTCATAGGAGGCAGCACTGGACTGAAAGTGTGATGGATTTGAAATCACAAGACCTGACTGTGCCATTGTAGAAAAGCTATTTAACTTCTCTGGAACTCAGTTACTTCTGCTATACAATTAGGACATTAGATCTGGTCACTTCCAGCTCTGAGATCTGTATGATCTTCTGAAAAAGAGCAAAGTACATTGTACATTAAGTGGTTCTTTTATGGAGGATTTCTAGAAAGACATGGATAAGAATTGTCCAGAATGGGATTAATAGACATATATGATGGGGGGAAAGGAAGAGGATGAGGTATTCTTACTCTTGCAATATAAACGCTGTGAGTCAGCTGAGTCAGAGCCTAGCATGGTGTGTTACCCAAAGAAACTAAGTAATAGATGTTTGCTAATGAATGAACCATTGCCTGTTGCCTTCTCTCCTCTGAAATTAAACTAAGTTCATCTTGTGAACCCAAGTCAGGCTCAGTCACCCCTATTCTTATGACTGCATCATGTACTAACAGGATGTCCTTGGGAAAGGCAGTGAAATTCCTTGGGCTTCATTTTCTTCATCTTTAGAATGGGGAATAAAGAATCTAATGCTTTACCTAACCTCAATGAGGAATCATGAGGATCAAATACAATCAGGAATACAAAATTCTCTTTAAACTAAAAATAAATGCTATAAAATAGTAAGGATTGTTATTATTTACCTTTATACTGAAGAGAGGCATATGCGTATAAGAACAAAATACCTCTAAAATTCAATGTTTAGGATCACGATGTCAGCCTCCAAATTTAGATACACTTACTACACTGTGACTATTTTTCTAGACTATCTCCTTTTAAGAGACAAAATCTGAGGCCATTTGGAGGCTAAACGAATATTATCTCTAATGATACATTCACTGCTCCAATCCTGTGAACTTGTTTGCAAACATTTTAAAAGAAAGAAAGGGGAAAAAATAACACCCAAGAACATTTGGTTTCCAGTTTTCTAAAATGTCACCTCCCTTGACCTCTATTGTTGAAGGACTGGAGGCTTTGCTTACTGGAAAAGATGTTCTAATCTATTAACAATGTTGGCTCTTCCTGATGTCATGCCTTCTCATTTTATTACTTCCGTTTTGGGGTCCCTTCCGTTGGGACTTTCCAAAGTCTTCCTCCCTCCCTTCCCAACTCTTTCTTTTCTGGAAAAGTGAAGTCAAAGTGGCAAAAAATCCTTAAGATTGGAATGGAACAGAAAGGGTACCTTCTTAATATCTGAAATGTTCCCTAAAATAATAGCTGTTATAGTAAGGACTCAAAGAAATGGATAAGAACAAAGAACGGATAACATGGCCAATAGTTGGTAGCCAAGAAGGTAACTATGGTAGAAGAGATTTAGAAGCAATCCCTAAAAGAGATTTAGAGCACAGTCAGTTCAAACTGACATCTCTATGTACCTCAGTTATCCCATTTGTAAAATGGAGCTAATAATATTTGACTACCTCAAATCACTATGGCAAAGCTCAAATGAGGAAGACCTATGGAAAGTATTTTGTGAACTGGAAAGTGCAATCTGCCTGTCATTGATTATTATTGTTGTCATTTATATTGCTAATTAATATTTTTGATGGAGTTCTGATAGAAACCATCATAGTTCATGTTACTATCCTATTATTTTTAATATTTAATAATCTCTGGGTTACTCCACATCATAGACTAATTCTTTTTGTAGTTTTTTTAAAGTGGTAGGATGTAAGCTAACTCAAGGGGCTTTCTTTTAAGAAAACATTTTTATTTAAAGCTATGAGTTCCAAATTCTATGCCTCCCTCCCTTCCTCTGCTCACCCCTCTCTGAGAAGGTCACAATCAGATATAGGTCATAAGTGTGCCATCATGTAAAACATTTCCATATTAGTCATTTTGTGCAAGGAGACTAAAATAAAATAAAAAATTGAAAGAAAGCAAGTGAAAAATACCATGCTTCAGTCTGTATTCAAATAATATCAGTTCTTTCTCTGGAGGTAGATAGTATGCTTAGTCCCTTAGGATTGTCTTGGATCACTGCATTGCTGAAAATAGCCAAGTTAATCACAGTTGACCATAGCACAATATTACTATCACTGTGTACACTGTTCTCCTGGTTCTGTTCACTTCACTTTGCATCAGTTCATAAAAGACTTTCCAGGTTTTTCTGAAATCATCTTGCTTGCCATTTCTTAGAACACGATAATATTCCATTACATCATATACTACAGCTTGTTTAGCCATACCCCAATTGAGGGGCATCCCTTCAATTTCCAGTTCTTAGCCACTACAAAAAGAGCGGCTATAACTATTTTTGTCCATATAGATTCTAAGGGTCTTTTTTATTCAAACATTGGTCATTCTAAGAGCCCTTCCAGTTTGACATCCTCTGTTCTAAGAGCCTCTCTCACTTTAGTATTCAATGTTCGAAGGTCTTCCAATTCTGACATTCCCTGTAGACTTACTGAGGGCGAGTCCAGTAGAACAAGGTGACAAAGAAAATGCATACCACAATTTGTTCTCATGGAATTTACAGCTTTTATTATTATCCTGACAATAATTTCAATTATTAACAATTTATCATCAATTATTATCATTAATTTAAAGTTATTCCATTGGCATAAGGCTCTCCCAATGAGGTATGTCCTTCTACCAGTCCATATCAGCCCCTTTATAGTCTTGATTCTTATGAGGAAGATTGAGGAATCAAGTGAGTGATTCAAAGTCATATAGCTAGTATGTGTCAAAGGCTGAATTTGAACTCAGGTCATCCTTGTTCCAAAGCCAGCTCTCTATTCACTAAATCTCACTGCCTCTCCCATCATTGCATCTGTGATGAATAAGAATGATAGTGGAATAATTATGATTCATTTAATTTAATACACATTTCTATGTTATTCCAGAGTTTGTTGTTATTAATCCTCACCATCATTTCTAGAGCCATTTAAGGTGGTAAAGAACTGGAGAAAGCACAGTGGCTCTGGAGACAGAGAACTTACCTTTGATGGTGATGACTGCGTGATGTAGCGAATGACTTAACCTAGACAGTTTGAATCAGGTGGGCTTCAGAGATCTCTTCAGTCACTAGTTCTATGATGTTATTTGATTTTCATAACAATCCTGCCAAGTGGATTATAGAAATACTCTTATTTTACAGATGAAGAAACTGAGGCACCATGAGATGAAATGACTTGCCTGTGGTTGTGCAGTCATTAACTATTAGGAGGAGGATCTGAATCTGGATCTTTTCTGATTTAAATCTAGCATGCCCCCCATGATGTTACAATCCCTCATAAATTCAATTCAATCAACATTTCTTTTTAAAAAGTGGATATATTTTGGTTTTATATCACCTGCATTTCCCAATAACTTGCTATCCCTCTGTCCCAAAGAGTAATCCCAAAGGACAAAGAATTTCAAAAGGTTAAAAAAAAAACAACAAAATACTCATCAATTCCAACATTATATGATTTCCAATAAGCATTTATTAAGCACTTACTGTGTGCAAGGCAAAAAGGCAGTCCCTCTCCTCAAGGAGCTAGCATTCTAACTCAGGTCTTCAACATGTGAACATGTAAGTAAAAGCAAGTTAATTTGAGGAGAGGAAGAGCACTATAATTAGCAGGATCAGGAAACCTTCCCATAGGAGGTGGCACTTGAGATAAATCTTGAAGGATGCTAAGTATTCTAAAAGGTGAAAGTGAGGAGGGAGTACATTCCAGGCAGGAGGCACTGTTTATACAAAGGCATAGAGATGGTAAATGGAATATTGGGTTTGAGGAATAACCAGTAGTCCATTTAGGAAGTAGAATGTAGAATACAAGAATGTGAACAATGTGAAATAAATCTGCAAAGGGATACAAGAACCTCTTTAGGTCTTTAAATGCTAAGGTGAGATAATAGAAAATAATATATAATAAGAAGAACTCTAAGGATCACTAAGTACTGGGTCTGACCTTTGAAAATGTAGGATAAGGATAAAAATAATAGAATAAAATCACATAATACTTTAAGTTTACAAAGTTATTTTCTCACTACAACCCTTTCAGTCAGTACTAAGGTATCATCATTAAATTATTGACATAGGGATCTATTTTTCTTCTCTATAAGATACCAAGGTAGTTTGTCATTTCTTTTTCTAATAGATTAAGGCAAACAGAGCTTAAGTAACTTGCCCAGGGTCACACAGTAAGTATCTGAGGCTGGATTCGAACTCAGGTCTTCATGACTTCAAGCCCAGGACTCTATCCATTAAGTCCCCTAGCTGCCTCAAAGTAAAGCTTTTATTTAAGTAACAAAATAAAATTATCATTATTCTCATTTTACAGAAAAAATAAAGAAATTTTTTCAACAGTCAGGAAGAGTCAGAGTTCAGATTGAAGCCTAGATTTTTTCGTTTGTTTGCTTGCTTGTTTTTACTTTGAATCCATATCTTTTTCCCGGCAAATAGTACTGCCTCTCTAAGATCCTAGACCTTTTGCATAAAATGTAGGGAGGGCAAAGCAATTGCCGTTGGTGTCAGTTCCTTCTCTGCTCTTCCTTCCCACGCAAACTTTTGACAATGACCAGTCATGATGAGTGTTGCCAAGGGACAGATGTAGTAGTGACCAGAGAAAAGCAGGGTGGTCTGTTTACATTGTACCTTGATTCAAACTTTAAATTCCCTTGGCTTGCGTAGTCCAGGCCAAAGACTCATTGTGTATTTGCTCTTCTTCCTTCTAACAATGAAGAAACCAGAGTTTCTTTGCTTGATTTTTTTTCTTCATTGCTAACTGACTCACCCAAGGTCAGCCACCACGTAAGTCACTGACTGAGTGGGAGATTAATGTGCCTACCTTGTGTCTCTTTAGCTGATTAGTGTTGAGAGGAAGATGCTTCGTGCAAAGTCCTGTGTGGAATTAGGAAATATTTTGTCAGATTATGGAGTTCCGATGCTTTTTTCTGAGGGAAGTGGTCAGTTTTATGCCTTGAGTCACCTTTTGAGTGGGAATAAAAGACTTGGGGGATTTGCTAGAGATGGACATCACTGAAGGATGAACTGGTGACTCACAGATTATCTGGGCACATGATTTGCTTGTGCCCTGAGCTAGGATTACAGAATGTCGAAATCAAATACATATGAATATCCAAATATGCATGTCCTTTTTTGCGTGGGGAATTCTAGCATAGCAAAGATAGACAACCGTGTCTTAATGTATCCAGAGGAAAGTGATTTATTATTTGACAATGGAATAAAATGTAGGGTAGCTAGATGGTGCTGTGGCTTGAAGTCTGGAAGACCTGAATTCAAATTATACCTCTGACACTTACTAGTTGTGTGATCCTGGACAAGTCACTTAACCTTGTTTGCCTTAGTTTCCTTACTTGTAAAATGAGAGAGAGAAGCAAATGGTTAAACCATTCCAATATTTCTTCCAAAAACAAAACCCAATTCCCACTGGGGTCACAAAAAGTTGGATGTGATAGAAATGACTAAATAGTAGAGCAAAATATACAAATAATGTCAACAGATGGCCTTGCTGTGTGGATGATGGAGTAGGGCTTCCACAGACCCTGATTTTAGTCTCTATCCATCCACAGACTTCTTATTTGGAGACTTCAACAAGCTTGTTCAATGTTTTGTGAACACTGAAGCTATAATAGAAAGTTCCTTCTGGCTCTAATATTCAATGACCTTTCTAACTCCAATATTCTATATTCTAAGGTTTTCCCCAACTCTGATATTTTATGTTCTAAGGACACTTCTTATTCGAGTCTTCTGAGTTAAGGATCCTTGCAATTCCACAGACAATATTCTCAAGGTCTTTCTCACTCAAATATTCATTATTGTAAGAATTCTTCCAGTTTTGCATCCTGTATGCTAAGAACCTTTCTGATTTTAATGTTTGATATTCTAAGGGCCCTCCCAGCTCTGACATTCCGTGTTCTGAGGGCCCTTCTATCTCCAATTTTCTTTATATTAAGCGTCTTCCAGCTCTGAAACGTTAAGATTGAAACATGAGTCTATTTAAGGCAAATCTCCTGTTTGACTAACCACATCACATCTGGTGGTATGAATAGATCTGTGGATATAAAGCATTCAAATGCCCTTATCCAATGCTTTTTGATTACAAGAGGAGATCCCAGAGGCTGGGGAGGGCCAGGCTCTCCTGAGCAAAGTGCTTTTCAAAGGACTAGGGCTGAGACTGCAAGCATTTACTTGAATCAGAGCTAATGTAAACTGGATTCTTTGTTAAAGGTATAGTTTATTTGAACAATTTGGGTCATTTTTATAAATGTTTGGCTCATTTTGGAAACTCAATCCAATGTGAAATCAGACTGGGACTTTTATTTTGTGCAAAGTAATTTACAGACACTGGGGCACAACCTTCCCTAGGGTAATTCCTTGAGTAATTTCTTTTGATACGTGAAAGGGTCAATATAGACACTTTTTTAAATTTCTCCTACACAGGTTACATAAGGTCTTGGATACTTATGTCACTTGTGACCCTGAAGTAAAAGTGAAATAAAGCTCTTGAGTAGAATGACCTGTAAAAAAACCTGAGTTTAAATCCCACCTCACACGCTTTTTAGCTATATGGCACTGGTTTAATCTCTCTAGTTCTCAGTTTCCTTATCTTTGAAATGGGGGTAATAGTAGTACCTATCTAACAAGCTTATTTGTTTGTTTTTGTTAGGGTAAATTAGAATCCATAACTCCTGCCTCATATTAGGGGACTTCAGTATATCTCAAATACCTTAACCACTTGGTTCCTCAGCGTACTCTCTTTTCATGATCTACCCCTCCATTCTACCTCAACCACACACAAAGATGGTCATACCCTTGATTTTTCCATCACCTGCAAATGTACCACCTCTAAGTTTAAGAGTTCTGAAATTGCCTTATCCAAGTACAATCTATTGGTCTTTCACCTTTTAATCTGCCTTGAACCATGCATTCCATTCTCTTGACCCCTCAGTTCTCTTCTAGGTCATCTTTTCTGCACTAGCCACTCTCTTCTCTTTTACTCATCTTGACCCATTGGTGAACCAATTCAAGTTTTCACTGTCATCTTCTCTTGAATTCCTGGTCCCATTTTGCCAATTGTGCCTTGCTAAGCCTCAGCCAAATCAACCCCACCATCCACTGTTTACTTCTACCTACGTGAAGCTAAGCAAAAATTTGAGATAATCATACAACCATTCTGACTGGGTCCATACAAATTTACATTATACAACCTCAATTGGACCCTCACTGCTGCTAGGTAATCCTACTATACCTCCATCATCAACTCCACTTTTCACAATGGCTCTTCCAAATCTTTTCCTCCCTCCTCAAATTTCCCATGACTGCCCCTCCCCATACCTCTCAGCTGAAAACCTTGCCTCATATTTTACACAAAAAATTGGGGCCATTCTCCATGAGATCTCTCTTCTCTTCTCTTCCTCATCTCCTATTACTCAGATGCTTTCTGCCACTAATTCCTTTTTCACCTATTTCTCACATGGTAAAATGGTCTTCCTCCTTACCAAGGCTGTCTTCTACCTGCTCTTTCAATCCCATTCCATTCTATCTCCTCCAACAGATTGCCCCTACTATCATCTCTACTCTCTCACTTATTTCCAATCTCTCTCCATCTGTTGGCTTCTTCCTCACAAACATGCTCATGTTTCTGCCATTTTAAAAAATCTTCTCTTGATCCTTCCCTCTTGCTAACTTATTGTCCTATATCTCTCTTGCCCTATGTAGCTAAAATTTTTGAAAAGGCAGTCTACAATAGGTACCTTCACTTTCTTTTCATTCTTCTTATAATCTGACTTCCAACCTCATTAGTCCACTGAAACTACCAAATCCAGTGGCTTTTTCTCCATTCTCATTCTCCTAGGCTTCTCCGCATCCTTTGGCACTGTTGATCACTCTCCCTGAGACTCCCTTCTCTCTATGTTTAGGTCACTACTCTCATCTATTTCTCCTCCTACCCATAGGATGATTTCTTCTCAGTCTTGTTTGTTGGATCTTTCTCCAGACTGAGCCCTTTAACCATAGGTGTCCCTTGGGGTTCTATCCTGGGGACCTCCCCTCTTCTCCTTCTATACTACTTCACTTGATGATCTTATCAGCCCCTTAGGATTTGATTACCATCTCTATGCTGATGATTCTCCAATCTATCCATCTTGGCCCAACTTCTCTGCTCACCTGCAGTCTCACATCTCCAACTGTCTTTCAGATATCTCAAACTGGATGCCCAGTAGATCTCTTAAACTCAATATGCCTAAAACAAAATTCATTATCTCTCCTCTCAACCCCCAAAAAATCCCCCACTACTCTCCTACCTTCCCTATTACTATAAAAAGCAACATCACCTTCCCAGTCCCTCCGGCTCACAAGGTAGGCATCATCCTGGATTCCTCACTTTCTCTTGCCCCCCACCCCATATCCAAACTGTTGCTAATAATCTTTCGATTTCACCTTTGTAGCATCTCTTGTATAAGTCTCTTTCTCTTCTCTAACAGTGTCCCTACTCTGGTATAGGACCCCATCAACTCCTGCCTAGATTATTGAACTAGCCTGCTGGTGGGTCTGCCTGCCTCAAGCCTCTCCCTACTCCAATTCATCCTCCTTTCATCCTTCAAAGTGATTTCCCAAAAGCATAGATCCAACCACATCACCACCTGCCCAATCAATAAGCTCCAGTGACTCCCATTGCCTCCAGGGGCAAATACAACATACTCTGGCATTCAGAACACTTCATAACCCAGCTTCCCTCCTACTTTTCCAGCTTTCCTACACCTTGCTCCCAGCACGTTCTTTTTCATCAAGTGATGTTGGCCTCCTGATGGCTCCACAAACAGAACACTCCATTTCCCAGTTCTGGGCATTTTCTCTGGCTGTCTACCCCACCTGGAATGCTCTCCCTCCTCCACCCCAACTACTGATCTCCCTGGCTTCTTTCCAGCCCCCTACTAAAATCCCTTCTTTCACTGGAACCCTTTCCCAACCTCTCTTAATCCTACCTCCCTCTTTTCATTATTTCCCATTTCTCCTATCTATAGCTTGTTAATACATAGTTGTTAACTTGCTGTCTCCTCCATTAGACTGTTAGTTCCTTGAAGGCAGACGCTGTCTTTTGCATTTTTTTGCATCCTCAGTGATTAGCACAGTTCCTGACACATAGAGGGCAGTTAAATGCTTACATTAAATTGCTTACATTAAGCTTTACAAAGCTTTAAGTCCTATATAAACATGAGTTATTATTATTACTATCACAAGGCAATTTACACTTTGTAGAAAGATTTCTATCTGAAATAGTTAAAATTATAAATGTTTTCTTGCTGTTGAAGGGGTATGTTTCTGGATATTTTGCTTGTGTTTGATGCCACATAAATTGAATTATTATATGGGGGGGTTATGAGGGACTGGAGCAAATACCATAGGGTGATGGTTGGCAGTAAAATCCCTACACATGCTCCATAGAGTGTGCTCTAGATTAGACAGTCCAAGGGGTTGCTTTTTCCTCCCCTCCCCCCAATTATATACATATATTTATATATTCATGCCAAGATATGGGCATCCAGAGATGTAGCATGGCAAAGTAAATAGAGAGCTTGCCTTGAAGTTAGAAAGACCTGAGTTGCTGCCCTGACTCTTTCAAATACTGGTTGCGTGAATGTGGGCAAATCACTTAACCTCTAGATATGCTCTATAAATCACAGAGAAGATGCCACCCAATCAGCATTGGGATTGTTAATTCCTGCCTTTGGGCACTTTTCCTGCACAGATAAAATTGCAGATAGAGAAAAAGACAAACAAATGAAAAGGAGAAAAGAACAGAAATAAGAAAAGAAAAAGTACATTCAATGTAGAAAAGTAAAAGTAAAATTCCCTCTGACCTCCATAATCAGGATGAGCCAAGACTCCACTGGGGAAATGGTGCCTCTCCTTCATCATAGTTCTGATATATTTATTAGTGTTTATCTGTGTGCAGCCCTCCTATAATGCCACATAAAAAAGTCACTAGTAGCCATGGGTTCAGCTTCCTTTGGAATTTACGATTTAAGGTTTTCCTGGTTCAAGCATATTCATTCATCTCTTATGCCTTCCATTTATGCTTGACATTCATGCCCAAGAACTCTACCCCTGGAGCGTAAGGAGTCTTGGGTGACAGCCGAATCACCAAGTCAGCATTCCGTGACCACTAACAAGATGTGGGGGGTGCCCGGGATTCTCGGAGAAATGTATCGAATGTTCCTTTGAGATGGAAATGGACCCAACCAATGGTGGTTTGGGAAGCTTCCATCAGCAACTGGGTACATGAATTGGCCCTGGATCAGTTCCACCATTGGCATACTGGGAAATTTCTATCTCATGTTCATTGCAAAACAGTTCAATTTGGGTCCGTTTGTGTTTCAACTGGTTTCGTGGTCAAATCGGAGTTGTTCAATTTCACCCAAATCAGCAGAGCTTAGGGTGTCAGTCTCAGCCCTGTGGTCTTGGTGACCATCAGCACCAATTATGGGAAATGCCAGTTGCCAGGACAATTTTACCTTCACCCAAGCCGAAAAGAAAAATGTTCATAAAGTTTAAGTGAAACTAAACCAAAATCTTTTGAGGTCCCTTTTTGGGGGAGGTAACCCCATCCTCTTTCCTATCTCTGTCTCCTCATCTTTACACTGTCAAAAAAATTGATCTTGACCTTATTTTTGCACAAATCACCTTTGTTTAAAACTGAGTCCCATTTCACTGGTGGGTCAGTTTGAAAATAGTTCACCTGAATATCAATTTAATGGCAAAATGGACCATTTATCTGTTCAATTGAATTCTTCCACCTTTGAGGACGTTTTTATGCTTAAACTTCACAATGACTAAAATTCAAATAGTATTTATTAGTATTTAAGAGGAAGGACAGCTCATATAATATATAGTAGGTAGAGTGCTGACTTAGAGTCAGGAAGACACATCTTTCTGAGTTCAAATCTGATCTCAGACACTGACTAGTTATGTGACCCTGAGCAAGTCATTTCACTCTGTTTGCCTCAGTTTCCTCATCGATAAAATGAGCTAGAGAAGCAAACAACAAACCACTCCAGTATCTTTGCCAAGAAAACCCCAAGTGGAATCACAAAGAGTTATATATGACTGAAACAACTAAGCAATAACAACAATATTTAAAGGGAAGAAAAGAAAAGTGAGTCTGAAGATGAGCACTGATATTTCAGACTTCTTGAATTTCAGGGGTGATAACACGGTCATTGAGCCAAGGGGTCTGAAGTCAGTGATAAAGTTCCATTTATATCCTTCTGAGAGCCTCTTATTCCCTCAATTTATCTTGGATTACATAGTCAGCAGGGTAGTAATTAGGGAAAGGTGACTGGAACTTTGCCTCAGTTTCTAAGAGTAGTTGACATACAGAAGCATGTTTCTAGCAGATGGAGGTCCTCTAACCCACCAGTTTAGTACTTTTTCTGACAGCTGTGAGGGTCCTCTTTTTAGGATCTCTCCCTCCTGGAATCCATCTTCCTCTATTGCACCCTCTTGTCTACTGCTTCATCATTTCATTTCCTCCCAGAGATTGAGGAATTGGGAAACAGGGAATATCAGTTGTGGCTTGGAGGCTTAGGCTAACCCAGGAGTGGCCTAAAGGCCACGTGTGTTCCCCTAGGTCCTCAAGTGAGGCCCTTTGGAGGAATCCAAACTTCACAGAACAAATCTTTTTATGAAGGGGATTGGCTCTGTCAAGTTAGGATTCAGTCAAAGTGCCCGACTTGAGGACGGAGAGGGCTACATAAGGCCTTAAGGCTGCAGGTTCCCCACCCCTGGGCTAGACTCTGTCAGGAATGGCCTTTTCTGTCTTATAGTATGACCGCCTACAGCTGGGACAGAATATATCATCCCTCATATCCTAAAGTCCTCCAGATATCAGAAGAGTGCTTTGGTAAATCCCAGATTCCTCTCAATGTGAATTATTCCTTTGCTGGTGAAGTTCATAAACCTTCTTTGCCTTACCAATCCTGTACCAATTTTGTCTATGTCTTAATTTAAATTTTTCCATCCAGGATCAAGCCAGTAGTAAGGAATCTTGAATCCAGTGTTTATCAGTTAAATGCTTAAGAGATATAGTCATGAGTTGTAGTTTCATCCATATAACTGTATCTATCTATCTGTCTATCTATCTATATATTTATGTGTGTATATGTATATATATATATATACACATACATATACACACACATATATAAAATATGTGTATACATACATAAATTCATACATACATACACATACATACACACTCATATATCTTATTTCCACCCAGTTACATGTTAAAACAATTTTTAATATTTGGTTTTTTAGTTTTGATTTCCAAATTCCATCCTTCCCTCACCCTCAGACAGTAAGCAACAAGCTATAGGTTATATGTACGCAATCATGTAAAACATTTCCATATTAGTCGTTTTGTACAAGAAGACTCAAAATAAAAAAAGAATGAAAGAAAGAAAGTGAAAATGCCATGCTTCAGTCTATTCAATCAATACCAGTATTCAGTCAATATCAATACCTGGAGGCAGGCAGTATACTTCATTGCTAGTCCTCTGGGATTGTCTCGGATCATTGTATTGCTGAGAATAGCTAATTCCTTCACAATTCTTCATCGAACAATATGGCTGTTACTATGGAAAATGTTCTCCTGGTTCTGTTCACTTCACTTTGCATCAGTTCATGCAAATCTTTCCAGGTTTTTCTGAAATCATCCTATTTGCAATTTCTTACAGCACAATAATATCCCATTACAATCATATACCACAGCTTGAGTTTCTCTTTTAGAATGTTGCATACCTACATATATTTAAATTTAAAGTTAAAGCTCATATCCTACCTGAAGGCTCTCTATCCAGAAGGCCAGTGGGTAAGTTTATGAGCCAGTCAGCCCCTCCAGCCTTGGAAATGTTAGCACTATGTAGGTGAGGAAGAGAGGCTAAGGAAGGCACAGATCTCCTTTTTAGAGTAATGAGATCTAGGATGTGACTCTCATAGGGAATCACAGAATCCTAGATTTAGAGCTAGAAGTAACCTCAAAGATGTCATCTAGTCCAATTCCTTTATTTTGAAAATGAGGAATAAAGCCCCAATATAGTGCTCTTTCCACTAAGCTATGGGAAGAATTGAGAGTTTCTGAAGACTAATGGGGGTAGCATATTTTTCTTTGCAGGTGGGAGTGACAAGGACCTTGGAAGTGGGAGACTAACTTATCTCTTCCCCTGTTTCCTGGATGTGAGATTAATAGCGTACATCTGTAAAACGTTCATTTTGCCTTGTCTGAACCTCTAAATGACTCTATGAATTAGGCAAGATAGGTAGCATCTCCACTTGAAAGATGAGGGAAAGGAAGCTTGGAGCAATCCAGTTACTTGCCCTGAGAACGTCTCAAGATAATGCCAGAATATTAGAATGACCTTCATCTCCCAATGGGGTCCAATTTTTTGAACTTCTCCATCAGGGAGTACCACCCTTCATATCACTATACTCCCCCCCGCCCCATCTTTTCAGTTTCCTTTTATTCATTGTCTTCCCTCATTAGATTATAAGCTCTCTGAGGTCAGAGATCAGATAGATAGATAGATAGATAGATAGATAGATAGATAGATAGATAGATAGATAGATAGATAGATAGATAGACATAGATAGATATAGATAGATAGATATCTACATATATATATATAATGATATGTAGATATAGCTATAATGTCCCCAGCACTTAGCCCAGTGTTAAGTATTTCATTAAGATCTAAGTTTAATAAATACTTAGTGACTGACAAATTATACCCTCAGAAAGATGGGCAGCAAATGTTTTTTTAAATTTATGGATTGGGTTGAATGAGGGAAGGTTCCTTGGCCATACCCTTGGAAAACATACATGGCTATCTCTGAAGAAGAGAATTGGATTCCTGGCAGCTATGTACGGGCAGAAGCAACTTGCTTCATACAACTGGAGGGTTTTGGTGTCTTTGTTCTTGTTGTTAGAAAGTTAGAAGGAAGTCAGAAGTAGTATACTATATGACCTGTGTCCTGGAAAACCAAAACAATAACATAAAAGGCTGCCTGTTCAGGTCAGGGAATGAGGTCTCTCAAATGGGACTAAAAACATTACTAGGGAATAATTATAATCACAAGTTTGGAGCTGCTGTCAGTTTTACTCAATCCATAAACAGTTATCGAATACCTACTATGTGCCAGATGCTTAGCACTATTCAATTTATTTAATCCCTATTTATACAGTGGTAAATGAGACCCTGAGGGGTTGTTATGTCCTCAGGGTCACACAGTTGATGTCAGAACAGAGACCTGAGCTCCCAGTCCAGCTGTGTGACAATTTTATTATGAAGATTGCTTCTGTATCTTGTTTCCAGTATCCCATACTCACTAGCCTCATGCCAGACTGGTGATTCAATACGAGAAATGCTCCTATGCCCTTTGGACAATCCAATTCTTATGACCATCAACCAGAGGATCCGGGAAGATGACTGACTCCCTAATGTTCTTTTGCTGTCCATAGTTGACTAGGTGTCAGAGGAAGAGAAGAGCTGGCCCGGGGGTCCTGTACCCAGCCTGGGGAACATGAACCTGGAAAGGAATTCCACAGTTTACAAAATGCCTGGAACAGAGCCAGTGGTGGCGATGCCTTCAGAGAGGTCTGGAAAAGAGACTGAGAAACTGCAGAAATCCTGGGTGTTGATACCACTGAGCTCCGAGAGGAACCAGCTGGGAAAGGAACATTTGACTAAGGAATGTTCAACCAGGGGTAGGAGAGAATTGAACTGGACATAAGCTGTTAAGTGTCTTGAAGGCAGAGACTATGTCATTTTTTAAAAAATTCTATATCTGAAATGTTGACCATATTATGAAGCTAAATTCATGTCAGTTTACTGAGTTGAATTTGAAACCTAGCTATGAGCCTCAATAATGAAATTTTGGTGCTAAATAGTATTAAATCATGTTTTTATAGTTGCTCTAAGGTTTACAAAGTCTTGCTCTCAGCAGTCCTGTGAGGTAGGTAATGTAAATATGGAGATCTTCATGTTAAAGAAATAAAGTTGGTATAATGAGGAATTTATGTCTTTGTTAACTTCAAACAAGTTCATGGTGGGGAGATGTTTGTGGGGAAACAGGCTGAGAAGTTGAATAACCTTCTGATGGTCACAAACTTCTAAATACAAAAGCCCAGCTTTTAATCCTACTTTCCTGACTTCAAATTCAATATTCTTCATACCATACTAGGAAATGAAATACGAGGTTCCCTTTCAAAGTTTGGGTTTCATTTTTCCTATATAAAACTCAAGTTGGTATTTTAAATAAAATATGTTGAGATAGTGAATGTGTTTTCCAAAATTTAAGGCACTGAATCAGCATTAGTTATTAAAGAAAATACTTCTTCTATTTGCTGATAAAAATCAGTCAAGCTGATAAGTATTTACTGACTACCTAGGAGATGCCCAGCGACTAGATGGCTCAACGTACAGAACAATAGGCTTGGGGTGAAAAAGACCTAAGTTCAAATCTGACTTCAGGTGCTAACTGTGTGACCCTGGACAAGTCACTTAACCTTTGTAGGCCTCAGTTTCCCCATTTATAAAATGGAGTGATTAAAGCAGTTACCTACCTCAGGGCTGCTGTGAGGTTCAAATGAGAGAATATTTGTAAAGGACACAGCACAATGCTTGGAACATGGAAGGCATTTAATAAATGTTTATTTCCTTCCTGAATTCAATGGGGAAGACAAATACGTACAAAACTAAATGTATATAAAAAACTACAAAAGGAAATAAAACACTAACATCTGAAGGCTCAGGAAAGGCTTTGTGGAAAAGGTGGCATATGGGTTGGGTCTTAAAGGATCTAAAGGGTTTTAGGAGAAGACTTTAGGAAGACTTACATTTCAGACATGGAAGACAGTGCAAAGATTGCACTCCTGACATCAGAGACAGGAGATGAAAGAGATGTGTGACGGACAGCACAAAGCAAGGGCTGAGCAACATGTGGGTAAAAAAACATTTCTAATACCTTTCTATGGTTCAACAAGATGTATAAAGCCCCTTTCCACAATCTTGTGAAGCAGATGCTGCAAATATTATTATCTTCGTTTTACAGTTGAGGAAACGGAGGTTTTAGTAATCGTATGGTTAGTCTCGGAGACAGGTCTCCAGCCAAAGATGTGTTGATAAATATTTAACCATCGGGGGTTTTTTTGGAGGGGGGGGGAATGTGGGCAGGATGCACTTTTAATTAAATCTTCATTATTAACATTTTCTCTACTACTTTCTTAAGTCTAGAAAACTAGCAAAATATATCAAGTCCAGATTCATTCTTTTTGTTGATTTCTGAGGCATAAAAGCTCACAATGAACATTTTACAATCAGACCTGGTTCAAGTCAGCTCCAACAGGTCCCTGGGCTATTTCATTCCTCCCTATGCCAAAGTTCTTGTATCCCAGAATCTCCCCCTTCTCCAACTGACATTGTTGTCTTAAAAAAGTTATTTCAGGGCACTTTTCATGCTACTTAACCAAGGGAGATTTTGTAAAATGTTTTTCTGATCTACAAAACTGCTAGTTCTCACTGGATCATTCAGACTAGCCTCCTCTTTTTGCAAAGAAAAAGACCTAAGCCCAGAGGTAGGGAGTAATCCATCTACCACTCTGTAGTTAACTTAGGGTTATATGGGGTGTCTAGCAGGATTAGCATCTCTGGTATGAAGGCTGCCAAGCCCTTATGAGGGCTGTTCATCCACCTTTGGTGTCCACCTGTCACCCACCTCTCACCTGTGACTCCAAGAAACTGTGGAATGTCCAGAAGCCACACCCCAGTAAAATTGTCTCAGCTGATGGGCTAAACCAGGTTGAGGGTAACTAAAAGCCCTCATACCTGTATGTGAATTAAGGGGATGTCTACCCCAAGCAAGACTTGCCCCAGCACAATGCCGGAGAAAAACAATATGTTCTAACAGCCACGAAAGTAGCTGAAGTAGGTGCTGTGGAGAGCTAAGAGCATGGTCAGACATGGAAGATGCATCCTGAGCCATCAATGGTCAATGGGCTACTTGAGAATCAAGTTGGAAAGATGCAACTTATATACACTGAACAGTAACTTAACAAGACAGTCCACGAGACTGATAATGGGAATTTGGGTTAACATCAAAAAAGTCTAATTGGGCTGGCTTAATTTTTTTAAAGGACTTTGGAATTCTTAGAGGCTTCATTTTTGCAATGGCAACAGGCATTACATCTGGAGTCAGAAGGTATAGGATCAAGTCTCATCTCTGACATGTATTAGCTAGGAAACCTTGGGCAAATTCTTTAAGCTTTGTAAGCAACAATTTCCTCTTTTGCAACATGGGTCAGAGGATGGTACATTTAGAACTAGAAGAGATTTTGGGAGGGATTTAATCCAACCCCCTCCCTTTATACAGGAGGAAACTGAGACCAAGGGAGGAGAAAGTGAATTACCCAAAGTAATGTTTGAGCTGAAACTTCAGGGGTGTCAGGGGTTCCAAGAGTTGAGAGTGAAGAGGGAAAGCATTGGAGGCATGGGAGGGGCAGGATCAGACATTCACCAAAAGGGCGGGCAGTGATCACTGTGGGAATAATATTAGCCAAGGAGCCATATTGTGACTAGCTGAATCTATTGTAGGTTGATGGGGGAGGGGACAATTCATATAAAAGAGACTGAGAAAGGAGGGAAGGAAAGGGCTTGTGTGTGGGTATGACGAGTACCAGGAGAGGTCGTAAATCCAGCCTTGCTCAACTCACTGCCTCGCTGGTGGCCAGTTCCAACGTGCATCCTGAAGCTTCTGCAGATGCCATCAGGGAGAAGGGAATTTTTGAAATACAAAGAACAATGTCAGGACACTTCCAAAAGGAAGCTCCTTCCTGCCTGGGAAGGGGGAAAACACCAAAAAAAAAAAAAAACCCACCCAACCCCAAAAAACAAAACAAAACAAAAAAAACCCCATCCTTTGCTTACTGCTTAGGAGGAAGAATTTTAGATATAGGGCTTGTTTGGCTGTTTCCCAGGCTCTTGTCCCAAAGTACAGGGGTGTAACTGAAACATTTTTTGTCACGTGAGGCCAAAGCCTACCCAGACACAGAGAGCAAGTCTGAGATGGTGTGGTGGGGATGTGGGCATGATATATCAGCCAAAAGCAGGCTCATGATTCCACTCAAAGACCTCAATCGGACACTTCTTAAGCACACCCAGAAAAAAGAAACAGCTAGACTTTAGGGTAATGATAATAACATCTAAAACCGGTACAGCACCTGAAGGTTTGTAAGGCAATTTACTGATTTTATTTGATCAATCAAGAAACATTTATTAAGCGCCTACTGTGTGTCAGGCACTGTGCTGTGTGCTAGGGATAAAAAAATGACAAAAGACACTCCTTGCCCTCAATGAGCTTATAATCAAAGAGAGGAAACAACAGATAAACAAATATATGCAAAACAAGCTACATTCACACACATTTGATAGGAAGTAATTAACTAGGGAAGGAGTTAGAATTAAGAGGGGTTGGGAAAACCACAATGCTGTGAGGGAGATACTATTATTATTTCCATTTTACAGATGAGGAAACTGAGGATTTTCATAGAGGTGAAGTGACTTGCTCTGGGTCACACAGTTAGTGGGGGTCCTGAGGCAGGATTTAAACCCAGCTAATCCTGACTCCATGTCCAGTGTTCTATCCACCATGTCACCTAGTAGAGACTCTAAAATACAGCATAGTGATTGAAGCTTGCAAAGTGCCTCACAGACATCACATCCTTAGATCATTACAATAAGGCTGCTTTCCTTCTGCAAGACCTGACACTTTTCTGAAGTTTTCATCATAGATCCATCCATTGACAAGTGAATTGTCAGAGGCAGAATTGAACCCAGGTCTACCTGGCCCCAAGACCACTTATCTATCCACTATGTTACTGTTGCTGTCCATCTTTTGTTCTCAAAGAGGACCCATGACATCTCAGGTGATCTCTTGACTTGCACATGGATTTAAGTGAGATAAAGTCATCAGTCTCGCTCTCTCTTCCAGATCTCCTAAAGTCCAGTGGCAGGACATAGTTAAGGCAACTGGCCATGGTTTGGATTGCAGTGGCCTTTCTAAATTAAGGTGTCTACAATTACTCTCTAGAGCAGCAGAGATGAAACTTATTTACTCAAAGAAGCCTGGTGGTATTTTTAAAATGCCAACTTGGGTGCCAATGAGTTGTGGAGCCTGGAAGCATTGTCTAGTATGCTTTATCTTCATGATGCCACACATTTGTACCATCAAGGGAGCTTTCCATCATTGCCTCTAGAGGCTTGAGATGGTACAGATATAATCTGATGGAGAGTCAGTAGGTAATGTATTTATGGGTCTACTCTGGGGCTTACTGGGGTCTCTATAAAAGCAGCTTGCTGTGCCAGAAAAGTTTATTGCCAAGGCTGTGTTTTCATGATTTGGGGGGTTGCCTGTCCAGTTTGTCATTTTGAGAAAAACCACGTAAGCTTCTTTTAAAAATGTAATTTAATTTATTTTTGTTTTATTTTAAGTTCCAAACTGTCTTCTTCCCTCCTTCCCTCCTCACCTCCTGTGTGTGTATGTACTTGTGTGTGCATGTGCATGTGCATGTGTGTGTATGTGTGTATCTGTTGTAGCATCCTCCTTCTCAGGTCCTTTATCGTTGATTTGAGTATTTATAATACTCAGAATAACTTGGTCATTCGCAGTTGTTCTTGGAACAATATTACTGTTACTGTTCATTTCACTCTTCATTATTTCATGTAAGTCTTTCCATGGTTTTCTCAAATCAGCAGCTCATCGTTTCCTTTGGCACAGTAGTATTCTATCACAATCATATGTCACAACTTGTTCAAAAGGGCAATCCCCTAATTTTCACTTCTTTGCCACCACAAAGAATATCTTAATAACATATTTTAAAACAGTAAATATTTTAGAACATATAGACCCTTTTCCTTTTTTCTAATGCTCTTAGGAAACAGACCTAATAGTAGTATCAATGGGTCAAAGACTATGCACAGTTCTGTAACTCTTTGGGCATAATTCTGTATTGCTCTCCAAAATGATTGGATCAGTTCACAGTTCCACCCACATAAGTTTCTTAAGAAAGGCGTCATGACTTGGGGATTAGGGGGATGGGGGCAGTAAGGTGGTGGGACTCCTGGATTGCCCAAAAGGAAAAGTCTTTCTGGGGGCATTTTCTATGAGGTAATCAAGGCATTAGGCCCCTGAGTAATTAGGGAGCATGTAGGTTGTACAATGGATAGAGTCCTGAGTCTGGAGTCAGAAAGACTCATCTCTGTGAGTTCCAATCTGGCCTCAGACACTTCCAAGTTGCGTGACCCTAGGCAAGTCACTTCACCCTGTTTTTCTCAGTTTCCTCATCTGCAAAATGAGCTGGAGAAGGAAATGGCAAACTACTCTGATACCTTTGCCAAAGAAAATCCCAAAATGAGGTCAGGAAAAGTTGGACACGGCTGAAACGACTGAACACCAACTGGTATGTCTCGGACCCTGGGTTTGCTGTTCTTTTGTTCTTAAAGAACTTCTGGAAATTGGATGAAAGAAATTGGATAATGAAAAGAAGTAAAATAAACCCAAACTGGAGGACATTTCATGTGCAAGAGCCCCTCAGATCTTCGCATTTCCCTTTGTGAAACTCAGTGCTAATAGAGATTGATCCAAGTCGCTTTTCTGCATGTTTTATGTAGTCCTTTAATGTATAACTCTTTTATGCAAGTCTTTGAATATATATAATATGTATATATATGCTCACATGCATATATATATGTACACGCATGTATATATACATGTATATACATATGCTGTGTGTGTATATGTGTACATATATTTTTATATACACATGTATGTGTGTGTGTATATATACCTCTGTGTGTGTGTATATTCCCTACCCAAAAACAGGTTATCAAGTGAAAAATTCCTGGCTGGTTTTGTTAGGAAGCAGAAGAGGCCTGGTTTGCCTAATTTATTTTACTGAATTTTTAGTTTTTCACCCTGGAAATTTTCTACAACTCTCCATTTACCCTCCTGAATTAAACAATTAAGCTTGAATTACCATGTGATCTATTTAAAATCATTTTGGTTTGTGGTATCTCTATTCCCAGGATAAAATTTAGGAATAAAAGTGGATACATAAACACAAACCTTGTCTGGGTCTGCATATCTCCAGGACACTCACATGACAAGGGAGAAATGCAGAGTTTCCAGGTGTTTCATCTCTACAATTCTATCAGTATAGAGGAAAGGATGCTGGCTTTTGAGGAAAGAGACCTGGGGCCCTCTGCCACTAACTCCATATATGTATGACCTTGCTTAGGTTGTCAATGAAATCTCCCTGTGTCCTTTAGAGAGGTGGGTGAACATTTTCCATAGCCCAGTCATAGCCCAGGCATTTTAACTGGGCTTTGGAGGAAGTCAGGGAGATCAGGAGACAGAGACGAGGAGGGGGAACATTCCAAGCATGGGGAACAGCCAAAGAGAATGCCAGAGTCAGGAGATGGAGTGCTGTGTGTAAGGAATAATAGCGAGGAGGTCAGTGCCACTGGATTGCAGAAGAGTAAAGTGTAAAGAGACTAGAAAAGTAGGAAGGGGCCTGGTAATAAAAGGCTAGGTGACTCAATTGATAGAGCACTGGGCTAGGAAATCAGGAAGACTCACTTTCCTGAAGTCAAATCCAGCTTCAGACACTTAGTGACTGTGTGACCCTGGGCTAGTCACTTTACCCTGTTTGTCTCAGTTTCTGGCAAACCACTCCAGTATCTTCGCCAAGAAAACCCCAAATGGGGTCACAAAGACATGACTGAAACGATTGAATGTTTGAATGTTAGAAGCTAAACCCTGGCAAGGACTCTTCCCCCTAATAACCTTGCCTGCCCCTGAGAAGAGGATTCTGTCATTAACGAAAAGATAACCATAATAATTATGTACAAGAATGACATGATCAAGTTTATAAAAGAAAATGGGTCTTGCACCAGAAATGTAGTACAAAACAGATCATAGGAAACATGAGATAAACATAAATCTCCTATAAAATATAGTTAAATCCCTAAACTCCAAACACAAAATACAGTATGGAATATAGTTTCCATCACTGACAGAAAGTATGCAATTCCATGGTAAAAACTGTGATTTATGTGATGTAAGGACTAAACACCGTAAATTTTCTTAAACCATGAATTATCTCCACTCAGTATAACAGGAAGTCCTGGGTAAAGAAAGCTAGTCAATAGTTTCCTTTGTAAAATTTCCCTAATTTGCATATAAATGTTTTTAAAAGGTGGTACAACGGAAAATCCTGCACCTGGAGTCCAGAAGATCTGAGTTCAAATCCAGCCTCAGATATTTACTAGTTGGGTGACTTTAGATCAGTCACTTAACTTCTGTTTACCTCAATTTCCTGAACTGTAAAATGGGGATAATAATAGCACTTACAAGATTGTAGTAAGGATCAAATGAAATAATATATTTAAAATTCTTATCCCAGTGCCTGTTCCATACATAGTAAGCACATAATAAATGCTTGATCCATTTCCCTTAAAAGAATGATGCAAATGAATCCAGGAGGGTCTTGGGAAATTATAAGAATAGCCTAAGTTTGTATGTTCTTCCTTCAAGCAGTCTGATATCACCTTAGACTCTACTATAGCATAAATAACTCACCATAGCTCTGGCAAGACCTTGGAATATAACTAAAGCAGAAATACAATTTCTAGGGAATTTTTTTTCTTTTGGAGGGAATAGGTTGGGAGGGAGAGGAAATAGGAAACTGGTGTGCTTAACAGGAAAATATACCTCCTAAGCAAGGGATAGGAGGAGATCTCCATGCCATTTGTTTTAACCATTTAAAGCATTAAGAAAATGCTTGACCTGGAGTCAGAAAGGTTCATTTTTGTGAGTTCAGACCTGGCCTCAGACACTTGGTTGGTTGGTTGGTTGTTGTCCTTCATTCTCAAGGAGGACCAAAATGACATCACCATGCTAAAGTGAAGTTTCAACATGTACAACTGTGGCTGATCAGACCAATAGGAGCTCGCAATGTTCTACCACACATTGGGCACTATAGTCCGTGTGAACATTTGGGGTAGGTTCATCCTGCATTTTCTTTGTGCTTTCTCAATTCTGCTTTGCTCATAGAGCACAGCACTCTTTCTAATGTGGGCACACCATGCTGAGTGGTCCTGTGCCAGTGTCTCCCATGTCCCAAAATCAAATCCAAAGTTCTTCAGAGAGACCTTGAGAGTGTCCTTGTATCACTTCTTCTGATCACCACGTGATTGCGTGCCCCATGCATGTTCTCAGTAAAATAGTCTTTTTGGCAAGCCTACATTTTGCATTCGAACAACATGACCAGCCCATCAGAGTTGCGCTCTCTGAAGCATAGTTTGAATGCTTGGCAGTTTAGTTCAAGTAAGGACCTCAGTGTCTGGTACCTTTTCTTGCCAGGTGATCCTCTGACTCTTCCTAAGACAGTTCAAATGGAAGCAATTCAGTTTCTTGGCATGGCACTGGTAGATTATCCATGTTTCACAGGCATCCAACAATGAAGTCAGCACAACAGCTCTGTAGAGCTTCAGTTTGGTCGTCAGTCTAATATTTCTTCTGTCCCAAACTTTTTTTTGGAGCCTCACAAACACTAAGCTAACTCTGGCAATGTGTGCATCAACCTCAATGTCAATGTGTACATCCCTGGAAAGTACACTACCAAGGTAAATGAACTTATCCTTAGCAGTCAAAGCTTCTCCATTTGTTGTAACCAACAGTTCCATGTATGGATGGTGTGGTGGTGGCTGATGAAGTACAGGTATCTCTTTGGTGTTGACCAAAATTAGCACAGGCAGCAGAGAACTGATCCATACTTTGTTGCATCTCAGCTTCAGAGGGTGCACTGAGTGCACAATCATTTGCATGCACCAACCCTCCCTCCACTTTGGTCTTGGCTTGTAGCCTTTTCAAATTGGAGAATTTACCATTAGTGTGGTAGCTGACCTTAATGCTGTGTTCATCTTCATTGACAGCATTTGACAACATGAATGAAAACACCCTGCTAAAAAGCATGGGAGCAAGCACACGGCCCTGTTTCACTCCATTGGTGACTGGGAAGTCACAAGAGCATTGTTCACTATCTAGAACCTGGGCAAACATGCCATCATGAAATTGAAGTACAGTGCTGATGAACTTGTCTGGGCAACCAAATTTTGACATAATTTTGCATAAGCCCTCACAACTAACAGTGTCATAGGCCTTGGCTAGATCTACAAACGTTGTGTACAGACCTCTGTTCTGCTCCTGGCATTCCTCCTGCAGTTGTCGGGCAGCAAACACTATATTGACTGTTCCTCGGCCCTTTCTGAAGCCGCAATGACTCCCAGGTATATGACCATCTTCCAGGTGAAGGATCAGCCTCTTAAGGAGGACTCTAGCAAGAAACTTGCCAGCAATGACTAAGAGAGAGAATCCCTGTGATTGTTGCAGGACAATCTATTCCCTTTACCTTTGTAAAGATGGACAATGGAGGCATCCTTGAACTCCTGGTGGACAAACTCCTCTTGCCATATAACCTGGAATATTTCAGTTAGCTTTTATATGATCGATGGTCCCTCTACCTTGTAAATCTCAGCTGAGCTAGAATAAGTCTCAGGTGCTTTGCCACATGAAAAGAGTCTAATGACCCTCAAAACCTCTTCTTCAGTTAGAAGTTTAGCTAAGGAGGAATTGACCTCAACCTGAAGTAAACGGTCAATGGCCTCATCATTGATCGATGATGGTCTGTTGAGAACACTATGGAAGTGTTCAGCCCATCTCTCTAGAATCATTTCCTTATCATTAATCAATGTGACTCCATCAGCACTGAGTAGTTGTGATGTACCACAGGTTTTTGTTCCATAAATAGCTTTCAGGGAATCATAAAATCACTTTGGATTGTTACTATCAGCATAAAACTGAATTTCATCTGACTTCTTACTGAGCCAGGAATTTTACATCTTTCTAAGCTTTGCTTGTACTTTACTTTTGATGGAATTAAATGCTACCTTCTTAGAGATGGATGAACTATCCAGCTGGTAAATCCTGTGGAATTCTTGTTTTTCATTTAGCAGCTTCTGAATTTCCCCATCATTTTCATCGCACCAGTCTTAGTGTTTGTGAGTGTTCTCACCTAGATGAGCAAATGTAGTGCTGTACACCAAATCTCTGAAAAGCTGCCCACTCATTAATTGTGTGTTGGTTCAACTTTCCCTCCAAGTTAGCAACAAACTGTTCATGCTCAGAGAAGAGCTTTAATTTGTTGATATTAATTTTTCTGGTAGTCATTTTTCCTTGGGGGTGGCACTTTTGATGAATGCAAATATTTACCTTGGAAACACTAATGCTATGATCAGTCCAGCACTCTGCACCACACATTCCCTTTGTCACTCTCACATCTTGTCTGTCTGTCCTCTGTAAATCACATAGTCTATTAGATGCAAATGTTTGCTGCAAGGGTGCATCCATGATATTTTACTGCATTTAAGTAAATGGAAAACAGTGCTGGTGATGAGAAGGTCATGAGATGCACAAATCTTCAGCAGTAAGTGACCATTGCTGTTGCTTTTTCCAATTCCGTTCCTCCCTAGGACTCCCTGTCAAGTCTGGTAGTCTGAGCCTACTCTAGCATTAAAGTCACCCAGAATTATAAGCTTGTTCGTTTTCGGCACATTGAGGATAAGGGTCTCTAAGTCTTCATAAAATTTTTCTTTGACCTCATCAGGGTTCGTCATGGTGGGAGCATAGGCACTGATGATAGTGGCATAGTGTTTTCCTGCAAGTGGCCATCGCGTTGTCATGAGCCTGTCATTCACTCCTTTTGGCAGGCATACCAGCTTGCTGGCTAGATTAATTTTGATTACAAAACCCACACCAGCTTCACAGCACTCTCCTTCACTGTGCCCACTCCAGAAAAATGTGTATCCAGCTCCAAATTCAGCAAGCTGTCCTTCATTTGCCAGCCTTGTTTCACTCAGGGCTAATATTTGGATGGGATACCTGTTGAGTTCTCTTGCAACAAGAGCAGTTCATCTTTCAGATCTACTGGATTTTGTATTGTCTATAAGTGTGTGTACATTCCATGTGCCAGTCGTTGAGTAGAATCATCTTTGTACATGTTTTTGTACATTTTGTTCATTTTTTTTGTATTTCAACTACAGGCAATTTTTAAGGTACCTTTTCTAGCCCCCTCCCTCACACCAAGGGATGAGTAGTGCATTCCTTAAAAAGCTGCTCAGACACCCAGGGGCTGCCGAGTCCCAGTGCTGCTTCCAGTGAGAAACAACCCTGTGATTTGGGCCACCTGTGTGCAGGTTGTGACTATAGCTCCCCATGTATCTGCATGTGCTGCTTCATCACTTGCCTGTCACCACAGGACTTTGAGGCATAATAGTGAAATGGTATGGGTGATGTCTTTTGATTCCTGCGTGAATTGGATTTAAGTGAGGCACAGTTGAGCAAATTCATCAGTCCCACTTTCTCCTCCAGAGTCATCACAATCCAGTGGCAAGACAGAGTCAAGATGGCTGGCAATGACTCAGGATGCAGTGAATGACCTTGGAGTCTTCAGTGTGTAACCAAGCTCTAAGTGCTCCACATCACCTGCTTCACCTGCCTTCATGACCGTTGGAACAAATTGTTCTCATCTGTCCATTCCACCAGGGGAAGGCTTCACATGCTTGGGGTAGACACCCCCGTAACTCACCAATGGGTTTGAAACCTCTTGGTTACCCTCAACCTGGTATGTCCTGTCTATTGAAACGGTTTACTGGGGTGTGGCTGCTGCACATGTTGCAGCTTCTTTGAGTCATGGGTGAGAATTGGGTGGAACAGATGGAACCCAAAGGTGGAAAGAACCCTGACAAGGACTTGGCAGCCATCACATCAAAGGTGCTGGTCCTCCTTCCAATATTTACTAGCTGTATGACCCTGGGCAAGTCACTTCAGCTTGTTTGCCACAGTTTCCTCATCTATAAAATGAGCTGTAGAAGGAAATAGCAAACTACTCCAGTATCTTTGCCAAGAAAACCTCAAATGGGGTCTTGAAGAGTCAGACACTGAAAAGACTGAATAAAAATAACAAATGAATCAATGGACAAAGAGTCCTAAAGAGTAAGATTCAAGAAGAACTGGGTCCAAGTGGCTGCGCAATCCTAGACAAATCCTTCAACTTCTCAGTGCTCTGAAAATCCCCTAAGACTAAATTGTGGAAAAACTCCTTCTCCTAAGGAAATCCCAGGCCTCCTTCCCTTCCAACCAGTGTCATATTGAGCAAAGCATCTGAGACCTCAGTCAATTCTAGTATCTCATGCCCATCACAACAACATGGCACTCTTGTTATAACCTCTTTGTGGTGAGTTGACACCCAGACTCTAATTTTGCAGGTTTTGCCCCTCTTAAGCCTCAGATGATTAATTTACTGTATGGGAGCTCAGGGAAGATGGTGTATCAGCTTTATGACCCAGACTCCTCTAGCATCATCTTGCTAAATAAGTTTAAAGTCATGACTCTGGTTCAGTCAAGTCTTTTTTCCACTCTGGACCTCAGTTTCCTCATTTGAAAAATAAAATGGTTGAACTTGAAGATCTCTAAGTATGTTCCAATTTAAATGTTCTTTGTGCAGAGGTAGAAGGAGCTCGGGCCTGGGAGTCAAAGGACATAGGTTCTCGTCTTACTTTGGTCACTAGATACATGACCTAGGGTGAATCATTTCACCCTTCAATCTCCAGAGCTCATCTATTCCAGCCCCCTTATTTTACAAGGGCACTCAAATTCATTCCAATATGGCTCAATATTCTGTTTTCTTTCCATCAATAAGGAAAGATTCTTAGGCAAATAGAGGTTTGAAGGTTCCTTCCAGCACTTGATACTGAGGTTCTAAAATTCTCCTGTCAGTTCTTTTCAGATCTAATACTCTATGTTCTGTGTTCTATGGTTACTACTGGCTCTAAAATTTTATAGTTCCAAATTCCATCCTGAATTTTGAAATTTCATTCTAACAAGCATCTACCCATCTGTCCTCTTTGTCTCTGTGTTGGGCTTTTCTTTCAGAAAAACAGGCATGGTTTTGACCTTTTATGTCCTTGACTAACCAAGTCCCTTCAAGTTGCCTGGAGAACTAAAGTTAGCTTGTGGAATAAGGGCATGCCACATGCCCCGAGTGCCTGTAACACCAGCTCCTCAGTGATGAGCAGTTTCCATCAGGACTTATTTTCACCCCAGTTAACTGCTGGATAACCCTCCGTGGTCTCTAGCTACATGGGGTTTTGTTTTTATAGCAATCAACTCCAGGCCAAATGAGCCTTTAGAACCTGGCTAAAAGCTCTTTTAATGTAATTGAGAAACATGTAGCAAATACCACAGATGCTGATGTGGTTGGAAAGGACATACTTCTCTGTGGTATCTGAGTCTGTTTCTCTCCCCATCTGGCTTATCTACTTTCACTCTAGTAAAATAAAAATATTTGAAGCAATAAAAAAAGCACACAGATTAGCCATGTTCCCTGCCAGACTATGACTCTCTCAGTCATTCTGAAAATGTTCCCCTCAGTTCGAGAGCATCCTGATGACTTATAAAATATATCTCTGCCTGGAAGTGATACTGAGTGTCAAAGAGAAAAAAATGTCTTAACTATTGCCTGGGAGACAGTATGGTGTAACAGTGGCTCACAATACCTGGGTTCTAGTTCCTGTTCTATCATTATCATGTGACCTTTGGCAACTTATTTTCTTTCCCTGGGTCTCAATATTCCCACCAGGGAGACAAAAGGAGCTAGATGATCTCTGAGGGCCCTTTGCTAATGTTCTGTGATTCTACGTGTATCAAACACCTTCTGAGTTACTTCTGCCAATTTGTACCCCTCACTTTCAAGTTGGATCCCCAGAAAGTAGCTGCTGCCTTAGATTATGGGGATTCCCTGTGGTTGGCTATTTCTAAAATGATTATTCCTGAGCCCCCACCAATGTGCTTCCCACTAACAATCAGCTAGTAGACACACAATTAGCTCTGAGAAGGACTCATTCACTATACTACTCATTCATTCATTCACTCACTCATCTGTCTATTCACTCAAAAGAGCTCATAATTGGTTCTTTCTAGGAGGGAGGGTTGCTTTAGGCTGTGAGGATAGATGTTTATCAATCTCCTATATAGCTGGGTATGGGGAAGGGGGGCAATAATAATCACAACAAATATATTTAAAATATTTATATCTAGATAGATATATCCTACTGATGACTGATTATCTTTTTAATACAAGAACACATTGGATATATGGTAGAACAAAGTTTAAATTAGAGACAGTGACATTGAGAGGCTTACAAAGGACTTGAAGACCTGAGTTTGATCTTGACCCTGTCATTTACTAGCTATGTGACCCCAGAAGAGTCATTTTTTTTCTGAGTTTCTGTTTCCCCATTTGTAAAACAGGGACCATGCCCTCATGATTCTTATGATATTCCTTAAGGCATCACAGGGGAAGGCTGAAAAGAACACTAGAGCCAGAAGATCCAAGTTCCAGACCTCCTTTTGCCCTGAGACCAGCCATAAGATCTTGGACAGAGTCACTCTGAGTCTCAGTTTTCTCACACGGAAAATGGGAGTAGCTTACTTCCCAGTAGCATTGTAAGGAACATCCATACAGTGCTTAACTTCATTTATATATGGGGTATTCCAAAAATCTTACTGTAATTTTATGCTTTCCTAGATAAATAGCTATTTAATAGTTTTAAACTTTAATAGTTTCAAACAGCTCTGGGGCTCTTGGAATATCATATATAATTCTTGCAAATCAAGGCTCACAGTTCCTACTATTAAAAGCGTTTGCTGAAGCAGGCACTGTGGAGCACTTAGAGCTTGGTCAGACTTGGAAGACGCCAAGGTCACATCCACTGCATTCCAGGCCAGAACCAGTCATCCTGACTTTTGTCTTGCCACTGGACTTACCATTACTCTGGAAGAGAGAGTGAGGCTCAGGACTTTGCACAACTCTGTTTCACTTAAATCCACTTCACATGCAAGTGAAGACAATGGACAAACAAGGACAACAAACATTTTAGTAAGCACTTGCTATGTGTTGGGCACTGGGGATGCAAACAATCTCTACACTTGGAGAACTTGTGTGTGAAGTGATTTGAAACCCAAACCACTGCAGAAATCAAAGGAATTAGTAGAGATTCTATTAGGACATTTTGCCGAAAAAAATCTTTTAGATCTTATCTTTGTTGGGCAGACACAGGAAGAAGAGGCTACCAAAGCCAGGGGAGATATAGTGTGACATAGCATAAATGTGCTGAACTGGAATTCAGGAGTTCTACTGTTTCCTCTGCTTCGTAGATGACTGGGGAAGACAATGGAAATGGAATCAGGAAGACTTGAGTTCAAAGCCCAATCTCAGACACTTACTGTGTGATCCTGGACAAGTTTCTGAACCTAATTTCATTGACCTATAAAATGGGAATAAGAAGCAATGTGGCACAGCAGATAGAGGGAGGTCTGGGAGGCAGCATCATCTGGCACATTCTGACTCAGTGACCCCAGCTAGGTCATTTACTCTAGACAGCTGTCTAAGTCTCAACATTGTTGAGCAGGTGCTGATTTGCTTTGGTATAGGGAAGCTTCAACATATAAATTCACAGTTCTGGAACAACATCAAATAAAGATAATAATATCTCCCCAGAGGGTCAAATGATAATGGATGCTTTAGTGCTTTGCTAACTAGGATGGCTAGATGGTGCAGTGGACAGAGTGCCCAGTCTAGAGTAACAAAGACCTGAATTAAAATGGAACTTCAGACACTTATTAGTTGTGTGATCCTGGGCAAGTCACTTAACCTTGTTTACCTCAGTTTCCTCATCTGTAAAATAAGCTGAAAAAATAAAAGGCAAACAACTCCAGTATCTTTGCCAAAACAATCCCAAATGGGGTCATGAAGAGTTGGACACCAAACGACTGAACGCTAAACTTGAAAATGCTGTCTAAATGTCAGTTAGGATTTTTATTATCCTCTGAGCCTCAGTTACCTTTTCTGTAAAATGAGGGGTCATACTAGAAGATTTCTAAGATCTCTTCCAGTTCTGACATTCTGGATTCTACCATTATCTGAGGCTAGCTGGCTGGATAGATATGATCTGCCATCTGACCTGCTTCATCTTCAAGGGAAACTGAGATTTCCCTCTATGCGAGGAACAGGAAGAGGGCCATGGATGATCATTTGCTCCTTTCCTCTGCTATCTCTAAGAGAAGTTTTAGGGCTAGAATATTTGTATCTACCCTGCGTTGAATATTTGTCGTCTGGGAGGGCCATGCTCCAGAATAAAAGCCATTTTACGTGACTGAAATAAAGGGGGAGAAGGTAAGTTTGCTTACTCCTTCCAGCCTAACTCTTTTCCATCAAATGCAGCTCACACAAAAATAATCATGAATAGTGAGCAACATATTTATAAAAGAGAGGGATAAAATATTAATCAGGGAGTTCTGCCCACTAGCTTAGATGGAAAACACAAGAATCAGAGGATTTAGGTGGCTCGGAGAGATGAAATCCCGGCTCAACAAACAAGGAAAGGTATCACCCAGGAAGTCTGCTCTTAGCAGCCTCTGGGGATTCAGGGGCTAAAAATCAAAGGACATGCTGGACGGTTGGCTTTTCCCACACATTTGTGGCTCCCAGATCTCCCAGCTGCCCTTCACAGTCCATGCCTTGCCTCTCACCCTTCTCTCTCTCAAACTCCACTTCTCTTTCCCTGCAAAGTCTCTCCACCAAACCAAAGGTGTGCCTCCTTCCATAGAAGCAACATGGAGCACCCAGGACCCAGTGTCTCAAGATTGACTTTGGGTGCAGATGGAGGCTCTGCCAACATTTTCTGTTCAAAAGTCCTGGCTACTTCTAATATTTGGGTTGCATCTAGAAGACAACGTGGGAAAAGAATAACAAAAACAAGTAGCTGTATGTCTGAGTTGTCTCCCATTTGGGTTTTGTTACCCTACAGAATAAATAGCTAGAGCATAAACCCACATTCATAAGTATTTGCAAAGTCCTTCCTTCATGACAATGCTGTGAGGTAGCATGCCAAGTATTCTTACTGCCATTTGTTTGTTCTTGAGAAAGTCAATTAACCTCCCTGGCTATTAGTTTCCTCATGTGTATAATGAGGAGAGTTAGATGACACAGTAGATGGAGCAACAAGTCTAGAGTCAGGAAGACCTGAATTCAAATCCAGCCTCAGACACTTACTAACTGTGTGACCCTGGGCAAGTCACTTAACCCTGTTTTCTGAAATTTTCTCATCTGTCAAATAAGCTAGAGAAAGAAATGTGAACCACTCCAGTGTTTTTGCCAAGAAAACATCAAATGGGTCACAGAGTTGGACAATTGAAATGAATGAACACCAACAAAACGAAGGAGGTTGGAATCGATTACTTATGAGCCTTCCAACTTTCAATCTGTGATTTCCATGAGCTCTATGATCAGACTTGAACCTCAGAGAGGTAAAGTCACTTGCCCATGGTCAGCTAGGAAGTCATCAGGGCTAGATTCAAATCTAGAGGTCCTGATTTAAGGTCTAACACTCTGAGCCCCCCTCAGTTCACAGAAGAGGGAGGAGACACAAATCCCTCCTCACCACCATCCTTCACCCTTATTCTCTGTTTTTGGTCAATAAAAAGAAAATATAAAAGCACAGGGAAAAGTGTGAACAAGGGAGGATTGAAATAGGAAGGTTGGTCTCCTTTGAGCCCTGGGAACTTCTTAGGCCTGATTGAGGATGGGACTGACAAACAAATCCAAATGCTTTCAATCTAGATCCTAAAGGAGAAAGGATATTTGTGGTAACAGAGAAATTTGCCACCCAGCGCTGTTGCTTTGGTGTAGTATTTCTGTGGTTGTGAGTTATTTATCCAAAATTGATCTCAACTAAGAAAGAACAAGAAGGAAAAAAATTCCATACTATTAAATGCCATTTCCTCAACCCTGGGATGGTTCAGGACAAAAGTTTGACTGGATTGCAGAGCTCTGCCTTCCCCCACTTTTTATGGAGTTTCTTGCTTCCTGACACATGGATACTGAACTGTGTTATCTCCTCCCAGGGCTGATAAGGACTTGTCAGTTCATGGAAAGACTCAGCAGACTCTGAAGTATGTGGCCTGGAGTTCAGGCTGGAGTTGGGAAACCTTGAAGCTCAGGGTTCAGGTACATTTAAAAAAAACTGCAGGGATTTATTCAAAGCTTAACGAGCAAAGGGTCCGGACCCCTTCAGGTCTGCAGGACTGGTCTTGCCGATTTTCCCAAAGAGATCTTCTTAAAATCCAGGTCTGACCATGTCATTCCCTTCACCCTCACCCCTCACTGAGTAATCTCCATTTTCTCCCAATTACATTCAAGATCACCTATAACATCCTGTGGTTGGCTTTTAAATCCCTTTGCAACTGTCACTTACCTCCCTTTCCAGTTTCCAGTGACACTGACCTCCCTGCTGTTCCTTGGACAGAACACATCATCTCCAGACACTGTGTCTTTGCACAGGCTGTTGCCTCATGCCTGGAAAGTCCTCCCTCCTCACCTCCACCTCCTGGCTTCCTCCAAGACTATTTTCTGCAGGAGGACTTTGTCAGTCACCCACCACCACCCCATCCACTGTTAATCCCTCTGAGATTACTTTCCATTTATATTGTATGTAGCTTGTATGTACATAGTCATTGGAATGTGGTCTCTCTCATTTGAATGTGAGCTCCTTAAGTCCAGGGACCATGTTTTTTCACTTTCTTTAAATCTCCAGTAATTAATACAATGCATAGCATAAAGTGAGTGCTTAATAAACACTTGTTTACTGACTGTCCTGGCTCTAAGCATGTGGAGAGGAATCTCCTTCTATGTTGGCTCCACCCAGGAACCAGAGTTTAGGAAGACACCAACTTGTTCTGTTGGATAGGGGACTACTATGAAAGTAAAGAACAAGTAAACTTCCACTTACTCCATGGCTTCAATTATGCTGAGTCACTGGGGCTATAGAAGGTTCTCTGGCCTAAGAGGTAAAGGATCTGGGTTCTAATCCTGATTATGACACCAACTAGTGATATGACCTTGAATAAGTCCTTTTTCCTCTCTAGGACTTAATTTCTACATCTATAAAATGTGGGGACTGGAACAAATTTTTCAGGTTCCTTCTAGCTCTGACTTTCTATGTTAGGAGCTTTTCTAGTTTTTAACATTTTATAATTCTAATATCCCAGTGTTTCAGTTTCCCCATCTTCAACACAGGGCACCTACCTCAGAGAAGCTACAATGGTTAATGAGCTAATTAGCCATATTTTCTCTCTGAGCCAGCTGTATACCATTGTACGTTACCATCCTCCTTTGGAAACTTCAGAGGTGCTATTTATCAAGTGGTCCAGGGTAACTGAGAGGGCCAGTGCAGGTACCCCCAAGGCACCCATGGGGCATGTTGCTTAGGTACTTGGTTCAGAGTTTTTGATATGCTTTGACCACCAAGAAAGAAAGAAATCCTAGTATTGAGAACTAGAACGAGTCTCCAAGATAATCTGGGCCAACCCTGTTTTTCTTTTTTTTCCAAACCTCTTGATTTTGTAGAAGAAGCTGAGGTTCAGAGGTCCATATGTGTGTGTGTGTGTGTGTGTGTGTGTATGTATGTCTATGTGTGTGCTGTTCCCAGTGTGCAAGCCTGTGAATGTTTTCCAAAATATGTCTTCTAAAATGTGGAAAACATAATCCCCCATTTTACTAGTGGTTTCCCCGTGCTTTGTTTTGTGAGGTTATGGGATGTGCAACATGCAGAAACAAAATATTAAGTAAATGATTGAAATCTTTTTGTTTTCTTTAAAAAATGGGTAGGTGCAAATTGACTTGCTTGGAGGTGATTTAAGGCTTTTAAGTTCATCTTGGGGTACCAGGAATGTGACACATGGAGAGTTTATAAGGTGTCTTCTGGGTCTAGCTATCACTCTGTATGTCTATGAACCTCTAACTGGTATCTTTCCAGGTAACTGGAGCCTAGCGACCTCTCTCTGTGTGGTCTGTTCTCTTAGCATTCTCATCCACAGACAGATGTTGCCTAGATAGAGAGGAGAGCGTCCCCATGCCCACAGCAGCTTCTGCTTAGGGTGTAAGGCTGCTAGGAGACAGTCAATGTTGTGTACTCCAAACTTCTGCCACTAAATGGTTATACAGCCTTGAGCAAGTAAATTATTCCCCTTTACTAGACCTCACTCTCGTCTGTGATACAAGGCAGGGGAAGGGGAGAAGCTGTGGGTTGGGGAGCTATGTGATATCTACAATCCTTGCTAATTCTAGCATTTTTGTACTGATTCTCTGAGTTATGCAGTGGTAGGAGAACTGGCTTTGAATTCTGGCTCTGACATTTATTAACTGCATGACCTTGAGCAAATTGCTTAAATTCTCTAAGCCCATGTCCCTTTCTGAAAAATAGGGACAACTGTACTCATACTGCCTGTCACATAGGAGCATAATGAGGAAAACCCTTTGTTAACTGAAAAGCACAATGGAAATTCAAACTATTATTATATAGTAGCCCAGAGTTCAGTCCTGGTCATTTGCATAAGACTGTCCTCATTGACTGGAGAGAATGCTTTATGTCTGTGTGGTTGTTATGTGTGTCGTGTGTTTTGTCCTTCGTTCTCGAAGAGGACTATGACATCAAGAAGATGATGCCGTGACTTGTGATTGAACTGGATTTGAGTGAGGGAAAGGAAAGAGTCAGATACACGCTGAGCAAAGTGTAATAATTCTCTCTAGCAACAGGTAGAATTTTATGTAAATGTCCAAGCTTGAACCTTGGAATGAAATGATTACTTTTAAATGTGTGTGTGTGTGTGTGTGTGTCTGTGTGTCTGTGTGTGTCTGTGTGTGTTAAATTCCAATCAGCTCCTGTGCCCATAAACAAGTCCCCTTCTACCCAGGTAGCATAGCAGATAGAGCCCATAAAGACCTGACTTAAAAACTTACCTCAGACACTTACAAATTGTGTGCCCTCAGGTAAACCTTTCAGCACTCTCAGCCAGTTTCCTCATTTGTAAAAAGAGCACCTACCTCACAAACTTGATGTGAGGATCCAATGTGATGGCATATGCCAAGTACTTCGCCAACCTCACAGTGCTATAGAAACCCCTAGCCATTCTTGAGATTTTTATTCTGCCTCTCCTTGGGCATATTTCTTTCTTTGAAGACTGATGCAGGTAAGCTAAAGAATTCCTAAGGTTCTTTCTGTTACTGTTTTTCCAGTTTATCTATAATTCTATTCAATTTCTCTGATTCCATCATCTGAGGCTGCAGAGAAGCTTCCCAATTCCCTCTGACTGGGCACAGATTTATGGTCCTTCCAGTTGCTAATGCCTTCTCCTTTCAGAGTGCTTCTCATCTACTCTGAACATCTCATGTCTGCCTAGGTGTTGGCAAGCTGTCTTCACCATTAGAATATGAGCTTCTTGAGCACAGGGACTATTTTAGTGTGTGCATACACACACATACATACAAGTATATATACATGCATACACATACACATACATATATACATACATGCATATATGAATATATATACTTATATACGTATACACATATATGCATATGTAGTATGTATATATTCACACACATAAAGATGCACATGTATATTATATGTACGTGTTTGAATTTTAAATTAAAAAACATTTATTTTTCTCTCCATTCTCCCTATTTTTTACTTTTTTTGTATACCCAGCTCTTACCAATGTGTTTATTAAATAGTAAGGATTTAAAAATAGATGCTTACTGACTACTTAACTTGTTTTTTGCCTGGAACCCAGAAATCTTTCCTTTTTTATGCTTCCCTTGCCCCTAGAAACCAAACTTTCATGCACATGCAGGCTTGGGAACACACACACACACACCAAACACATTCTTTCATAGTAGGGAAAAAGGTATTTGGGCATCACTTCTAATTTGGGCAGCTACTGGGAAGGAGCTGTTTATGGGACCCTGAACTCCCTGGCACAGGGAGCCCAATTTTATGAGTTCTTAGTCCTGCTGTTTATGAGGGGGGACAACGAAGTTCCTCCTTGGGTGGCTCACTCCCAGAGTGTGAAGGAAGCTGTGTGCACACACTCCGACTGCCCTGACTTGGGAGAAGAATGCCCTCCCAAACGTAGCAGAATATTTCTTACTAGAAGTGCTCTTTAACGATGATGATATATCATGTTACTAATTCCCCTAATTGCAGGTCTGGGTTACAAACAGACTTTAGGAGTTTCCCTAAGAAGTTGCATATTTAATAACATTAAAATACTGGAACAATGTGAGCTAAATGTGAATGGATGGACTTCAAGTTCGAGCTGAGGAGGACAGAGTTTAGTGAATTTATCTTGGCATCCTGGTCACGCCCTCATTCTGCTGATGGGAGCCAGAGGGAATAAGAGCAGCGGTAATGGAGGATGTCTGGGCTGGAAAGGGCTCCAGTGGTAAGCACAGGACTTCATGCAAGCAGCACCAATCATGTAGAAACTGGAGAATTAAAAAAAAGAGGGCTCATTCAATCCCCTAGACTTGAGAAAGAAGAAAGGAGACTAGTGGAGAGGACAAGAAGGGAGGGAAGAGGGAAGGAAATGAAGGGAACAGGAGAAATTAATGAATTGATAGATTGATGGAAAAAGATGAAAAATCACTTAAGAAGTGCTTCCTCTGACCCAGGTCTGTCTGCAAAGAACTGGAGGTACAAATATAAAAAGTGAGACAGTCTCTGCCCTGGAGGAGCTTACTTTCTAATATAAGAGGACAACATGAGATTGGGGGCCAGGGAAGGGAATTTTGGCCTGAGTAGTCACAGGGATTGTGAGTGAAAACACAGTTCAGTTGACTTGTGGTGCCCTTTCTATAAGCAATGATAATATTGACTTGAATGCCATACCCTGAGAAAGGAATGGGAAGGGGAGAGAGGATACATTTGCAATAGCAGGGAAAATGGCAGGAGGTTTAGACAGATAGCTGGACATGGTGAGTTATTAAGTAAGTTTCTACAGTCACAAATTGAGATGGCTTATCACCAAAGCTGAGGAGATTATCTATTCCATGTTCAACAAGTCATTTTATTTGTCTAAACTTCTGTTTCTTCATCTACAAAACAAGGGAGTTGAACTAAATAATTTTTGTGATTCCTATGGTCTAACATCTCATGTTTTTATATTCTGTGTTCTAACATTCTGTTTCTCATGATTCCTTCTAACTTTCACATTTGACGTTCTAAGGCTCCTTTGAATTCTGTTATTCAGTGTTCTAAGGTTCCTCTTAGCTCTGAAATTCTGTGTTCTACGGTCTCTTCTAGCTCTGACATTCTGTGTTCTAAGGTCCCTCCCAGCTCTGACATTCTGCATTCTACGGTCTCTTCAGACTCTGACATTCTGCATTCTATGGTCTCTTCCAGCTCTGACATTCTGTGTTCTAAAGTTCCTCCCTGCTCTGACATTCTATGTTCTAAGGTCCCTCCTAGCTTTGACATTTTATGTTCTAATGTCCCTCCCAGCTCTGACATTCTGTGTTCTAAGGTCTCTTCTAGCTTTTGTATTCTGTGGGTCTGATTCTACTTACATGTCATAAGAACAGCAAAGGCTCCTACCATGTGGCTACTGAAAACAATAAAACTAATTTAGGAATTGAACATAACCTCTGGGATGCTGCCAGTTGGCTTTTAAGAGAGTGCAGTAGCCAGTGACTATAGTAATCTACTGTTTGATAAACTCAAAGACTCCAGCTTCTAGGATAAGAACTCACCATTTGACAAAAACTGTGGGGAAAACTGGAAAATAGTATAGCAGAAACCATGTATAGACTAACATCTCACATTGTGACCAAGGTCAAAATGGGTGATACCATAAACAAATTAGGAGAGCAAGGAATAGTTTAACTGTCAGATCTACAGAAAAGGGAAGAATTTATAACAAAACAAGAGAGAGATAGCATTGTGAAATGCAAAATGGATAATTTTGATGACATTAAATGAAAATTTTTTTGCAGCAAACAAAGTTAATGCAACCAAGATTAAAAAGAAAGCAGAAAGCTGTGAAACAATTTTTCCAGGCAGTGCTTCTGATAAAGGCCTCATTTCTAAAATATATAGAGAAGTGAGTCAAATTTATAAGAATATAAGTCATTTCTCAACTGATAGTTGATCAAAGAATATGAACAGAGAGTTTTCAGATAAAGAAATTATAACTATCTATAGTTATATGAAAAAATGCTCTAAATCACTATTGATTAGATAAATGCAAATTGACTCTGAGGTACCATCTCATAGCTATCAGATTGGCTAGTATGACAGAAAAAGGGAAGTAATAAATTTTGGAGACAATATGGGAAAAATTGGAACAGTAATGCATTGTTGATGGAATTTTTTTACTGATTCAACCATTCTGAAGTACAATTTGGAACTACGCCTAAAGGGCAAACACACTGTGCATATCCTTTGATCCAGCAATACCACTACTAGACCTGTATCACAAAGAGATCATAAGAAAAGGAAAAGAACCTACATGTACAAAAATATTCATAGCAGCTCTCTGTGGTGGCCAAGAACTGGAAATCAAGGGGATGTCCATCAACTGGGGAATGGTTAAAGAAGTTATGGCATATAAATATAATAGAATACTGTTATGCTATAAGAAATGATGAGCAGGTGAATTTCAGAAAAACCTGGAAAGACTTATATGAACTGATAGTGAGTGAAGTGACGGAACCAAGAGAAGAACATTGTACACAGTAGCAGCAACGTTGTGTGACCATAGACTTAGCTCTTCTCAGCAACTCAATGATCTAAGATAATTCCAAAAGACTCATGATAGAAAATGCTATCCATGTCCAGAGAAAGAACTGTGAAGTCTGAATGCAGATCAAAACATGCTATTTTCACTTTTTTGTTCTTTTTTTCTTTCTCATGGTTTTCCCATTTTGTTCTGATTCTTCTTTTACAACATGACTAATGTGGAAATGTGTCTAAAAGGATTGTACATGTATAACCTATATCAGATTGCTTGCCCTCTTAGGGAGGGGACAGCAGAGGGATTAAAATTTGGAACTCAAAATCTTATAAGAGTGAATGTTGAAAACTATCTTTACATGTAATTGAAAAAAAATACTATTAAGTGGAAAAAATAAAATAATAAAAACAGGTATTGAGGAAAAAGCGAGAGTGATTCTTGCTTTTCAAGTCCTTTCCAATGTACCAAGAATTCTTACATTCCTTCTGCTTTTGGACTGAGAAGAAGGTTGGGTTCCTCTGGGTTTTAGGTAGAGGAACATTAACCTGCCCTTTCTGCATGTGTATCACTGCATTGTTATTGAGAGTGGGGGGAGAGGTCACAAGCCCCTAGGGGAGAGGGAAACAGCAACCATACACTGTTGGCCAGCTAGTCGCAGACACACTCACCAAGGCACCAGGCAACCTTCTGCCTGCTCCAGACCTGTCTCCTCACAAAACATAGTTTTGAGAATAACACTCCCTGAAAGATTGTCTCATTGCCTGAAAAGAAAGGGGACAAAAAAGAAGAAATAAAAGTTAGAATGGAGAAGCCAGGAGGGGTGTGTATGTGTGTGTGTGTGTGTGTGTGTGTGTGTGTGTGTGTGTATGTGTGTGTGCCAAATTTCCAACTTGGCTCCTGTTACAGTCAAACTCTGTTATAGTTTTCCAAAAGACCCAGAAAGGAAAAACGCTAGAAGCAAAGAAAAGAAACAGAGGCTGGGGTGTGTGTGTGTGTGTGTGTGTGTGTGTGTGTGTGTGTGTGTGTGTGTGTGTATGTGTATGTGTGTGTAAGACACAAAGAGTCAGAAGGAGACACACACACACATACATGCATGCATGTGTGCACAAGCATACACAGAAAAAATTCCATTTTCCTACATATACCATGTATTTTCAAAACCCCAGACTAAGGGAGTACTCTATCTGAATTTACTTTAATCCAGTAGGACAATATGCAGGTGTTTGCTTAACATGGATAACACTATTTCTGAGTTAATGCTGGCATAATCACACAGGGATGAAAGGTGCAGAGTGGGGGGGGGGGGTGAAATTATACATCAGATTATACCCTTTCCCTTCCCACTTACCTTTGAGTAATTTAATGGTATTTACGAAAAGGAATACTGCTGAGCTGCGGCCTATTTCTGATCAAAACCATCCTTCTATGACTCAGAAGAATGTCCCTGCTTTGGTTGCCAGGTCCACTCTCCCGAAAGTGGTGTTTTATTTCCTCCCCCACTTTGAAATCAAGATTTTCATGAAAGACTCAAAGTACCTTCTTGTCACACCTAGTCAGATACTAGACTCCCTGCCTCCCTCCCTCAGCCTAGACTTATCTTTACTGAGGAATACAAAAATCCACCCCAAAGGTGAAATCGAAATGGAAAAACGCACTAATCATTTTGGGTGGTCTCTCTTAGCCAGCTCAGGGGAGGTGTGTCAAAATGATGAGGAAAGAACATTTATGCAAAATTTCTAAGATTCTAATGTTAGAGGGAGAAACCAAAGTGGTGGATTAGAGTCAAACTTTCAGCCAAACTTTCCCAACATTCCCCTCCAAGCAAGTTTAAAATAAAGTCTCAAATTGAATTTTGGAGCAGCAGAGACAACAAAAGGTCAGGTGAGACATTTTTCCAGCCTAAAACAACTTAGGAGGCTGGCAAGAGAGATCTATGACAGTGGCAACATCAGCAGCTTTGGTAGTTCTCAGCCCAGAGACAGCAATGGGGTCTAACAGCTGGTCAGAAAGTGATTACAGGGGACCCTTTGCGGGCACTGGGTACAGCTGGCACTGGTTGCAACTCTATTGCTCTTAGACAGTAGGGTGCAGCTCTAGGGAGCAGGAGCCCAAGGCAGAGGGACCACTAGTGCTTGTGGATGCAAGACATCAGGGCACCTGGTCACAATTCCACTACCATTTATGGCTGCAGAGGAGCAGGTACCCTTCTTGGGTAAAGATCAGAGTGTGGACCAGAACAGAGTGACCACACCTCTCCCTGGATTACACCATCTTGTAAACACTGAAAACTTGTTGATTCACAAAACTAGCTCTGAAAACAGCAAGACAAAAGAGTCTGAAGCTTGAGACAGTGCCTTTCCACCCATAGGTGAGCTGAGTCTAATTTAACATAAAGTTCAAATCAAGAAATAGCCTAGAAAAATGAGTAAACAACTACAACAAGAAGAATTTGATTGACCATAAAAAGCTACACTAGTGAAAGAAAGATCAGGATACCAACTCAGAAGACAACAATGTGTGTGTGTGGGGGGGGAGAGTGGAGACAAGATGGCAGAGTAGTATACTCTAGCGCTTCCCACACAGCCCACAAAATACCTGTATTAAATGACTCTCAACAAATTCTAGAGCAGCAGAAGCCACAGAATGACAGAGTGAAAGAGATTTCCAGCCAAAGGTAACCTGGAAGGTCAACAGAAAAGGTCTATCCCATGGGACACTGAGCAGAGCAGAGCCCAGTCCTGGCTGTGCAGCATAGGGAGGAACAGGACCAGAACAGGTCTCCGAGGCAGAATCCCCAGCAGGCAGGGTCCCAGATCCCTCAATTCACAAGTGACAAAGAAAGCTTCAAAGGTCAGTGTGGGAAGACTTTCTTAGCTGGGCAAGAGGGGAGAAGGGTCCCCTCAGAACTGGCCCCAGGAGGCAGAAGAGGCAGCAGCAGCAGCAGCAGGTGGCAGGCAGTTACAGTGGCCACGGAAACAGCCTGGGTCCATTGTCCAGGCAGCTCAGCTTAAAGCCTCTGGGGGAATTGAGCAACTGATCTGAATCTCAGCCCTGAGCATAGTCCTGGGGGGAGGAGGAGCACTAGGACCCTCTTCTTGACAAAAGATTAAGAAGTCAAGTAACTGGCTGGGAAAATGCCCATAAAAGGGAAAAAAAATAAGAACATAGATACTTTCTTGGTGAACAGGTGTCACTTTCCATCCTTTTGGATGAGGAAGAACAATTCATACTGTCAGAGGAAGTCAAGACATCTGCCTCCAGCACCTACAAAATTAATATGAAATGGGCTCAGGCCATAGAAGAGTTTGAAAAGCGAGTCAGCAGCTTGCTAAAGGAGAACCAAAAAAAAAAATGCTGAGGAAAATAACACCTTTAAAAATAGGCTAACTCAATTGGAAAAAGAGGTCCAAAAAGCCAATGAGGAGAAGAATGTTTTAAAAAACAGAATTAGCCAGATGGAAAAGGAGGTTCAAAAGCTCACTGAACAAAATAGTTCTTTAAAAATGAGAGTGGAGTTCAAGGAAGCTAATCACTATATGATAAACCAAGAAGTTATAAAACAAAACCAAAAGATTTAAAAAAATAGGAGATAATGTGAAACATCTCATTGGAAAAACAACTGACCTGGAAAATAGATATAGGAAAGGCAATTTAAAAATTTTGGAACTATCTGAGGAAATATTTCAAGCATCCAGAAAGAAACAATCCGAATATTGTGGAAATACAATCAGGATAACACAGGATCTGGCAGCTTCTACATTAAGGGATCAAAAAGCTTGGAATAGGATATTCCAGAAGTCAAAGGAACTGGGATTAAAACCAAAAATCACCTACCCAGCCTAACTGAGTATAACACTTCAAGGGAAAAAATGCCCATTCAGTGATATAGAGGACTTTCAAGCATTCATGATGAAAAGACCAGAACCAAATAGAAAATTTGACTTTCAAACACAAGAATCAAGAGAAACATGAAAAGGTAAACAGGAAAGAGAAATCATAAAGAACTTTCTAAAGCTGACCTGTTTACATTCCTACATGGAAAGATAATATTTGTAAGTCTTGAGACTTTTCTCAGCATTTGGGTAGGTGGAGGGATTATACACACACACACACACACACACACACACACACACACACACACACACACACACACATAGACAGAGAGTACAGGTTGAGTTGAATCAGAAGAGATGATATCCATTAAAAAAATTAAATTAAATTAAAGGGTGAGAGAGAAAAATTTTGGGAGGAAAAGGGAGAAATGGAATGGGGCAGACTATCACTCATAAGAGAGATAAGAAAAATCTTTTTCAGTGGAGGAGAAAAAGGAGGAGGTGAGAGGGGAAAAGTGAAGCTTAATCTCTTCACATGTGGCTTAGGAAGGGAATAATACGTTCACTAAATTTGGTCTGAAAATCTATCTTGCACTACAGGAAAGTAGGGGAGAAGGGGACAAGTGTGATGAGGGGGATGATAGAAGGGAGGGCAAATGGGACAAGGGAATAACTAGAAGTAAACACTTTTGGGAAGGGACAAGGTCAAATGAGACAATAGAAAAAAAGAGGGGACAGGGTGAGATGAGGGGCAATATAGTTAGACTTACACACCATGACTATTATGGAAGTCTTTTGCAAAATGACACATATATAGCCTGTATTAAATTGCTTGCCTTCTCAGTGGAGATGGGTGGGGACGGAGGGAGGGAGAGAAGTTGGAATTCAAAGTATTAGAAATGAATGTTGAGAATTGTTATTGCACATCACTGGGAAATAAGAAATACAGGTAATGGGGTATAGAAATTTATCTTGCCCTATAAGAAAAGAGAGAAGATGGGGTGTGATAGAAGGGAGGACACATTGAGGAAAGGAGTAATCGGAATGCAAGGTGTTATGGGGTGGGGATAGGGGAGAGATGAGGAGAAAAATTGAAACTCAAAATTTTATAGAAATGAATGTTGAAATCTAAAAATAAATAAAACTGTTTTTTAAAAAAGAAGATAACAATGTATAAACAGTTCCAACCAAAGCCTCAAAGAAAATTCTAATTGGACACAAACCCAACAGCAAATCCTGAAGGAGTTAAGTGGTAGAGGAAATATTGCCTAAACAAATGAAAGTAATGCAAGAAAATTATGCAAAGAGAATTAACGCCTTGGCAAAAGAGGCACAAAAAATGATGAAAAATTAATACCTTAAAAAAGCAGAATTGGCCTAATGGTAAAAGAGGCACAAAAATTCACTGAATGAAAGAACTCTTTAAAAAAGAAAATGATCCAAGTAGGGAAAAAAATAAAGAGGTACAAAACTTCCCTGAAGAATTTCCTTAAGATTGGGCAAGTTGAAGTTAATGACTCCATAAGACATCAAAAAACAGTAAAACATAGTCAAACTGAAAAAAATAGAAGAAAACAGAAGAAAATGTGAAATATCTCATTGGAAAAGCAACTGACCTGAAAATAGATCCATGAGATATAATTTAAGAATTATTTGACTACCTGAAAGCCAAGAGCCTAGATATTATATTTCAAGAAATTATCAAGATCCAGAGAATAAAATAGAAATTGAAAGAATCCACCAGTCACCTCCTGAAAGAGATTTCAAAATGAAAACTCCCATAATATATTATAGCCAAATTCCAGAACTCCCAAGTCAAATTGAAAATATTACAATGAGCCAGAACTAAACAATTCAAATACTATGGAGCCACAGTCAGGATTACACAAGATTTATCAACTTCCACATTAAAGGAGCAAAGGGTTTGGAACATTATGCTCTGGAAGGCAAAGGATCTAGGATTACAATCAAGAATGACCCACCCAGCAAAACTGAGGATAATTCTTCAGGGAGGAAATAGATAGTTAATGAAATAAAGAACTTTCAAGCCTTCCTGATCAAGGCAAACATGACAAAGAAATGATAAAAAAACTCAGTTAAGTTAAACTGTTTACAGTCTTATATGGGAAGATGATAAATATAATTCCTAAGACCTTTATCATTACTAGGGCATTTAGAAGCACTCTATGTAGATAGAGGGCATGAGAGTGAATTGATTATGTCAAGATGATCTCAAAAAAAATGAAAGGGTGAGAAAGAGAAAAACACTGGGACAACAGGGAAGGGAGAGAGAAATGGGGGAAATTATCTCACATAAAAGAGGCCCCCAAGGAAGAGCTTTTAAAGTAGAGGGTGAAGGTGACAGGCAACACTTGAACCTCATTTTCGATGGTTCAAAAAAAGAAAGAACACACACACTTAATTGGGTGTAGAAATCTATCTACCCAACAGGGAAATAGGAAGGGAAGGGGATAGGAGAAAACAGTAATGATAAAAGGAAGGGATATAATAGTCAGAAGCAAAATAGACTTTTGAGGAAAGACAAGATGAGAGAGAGAGAGAGAGAGAGAGAGAGAGAGAGAGAGAGAGAGAGAGAGAGAGAGAGAGAGAGAGAAAGAGAGAGAGAGAGAAAGAGAGAGAGAGAGAAAGAGAGAGAGAGAGAGAGAGAGAGAGAGAAAGAGAGAGAGAGAGAGAGAGAGAGAGAGAGAGAGAGAGAGGATAAATAAAAGAAAATAGGATAGGGGGAAATACACTGTAATCATAACTGTGAATGTGAATGGAACGAGATCACCCATAAAATGAGTGATTCCACCAAGAAGGCAAACATACTTTAGAACTGCTGAACAGGTAACTCTTTTCTCACTGGATGTGCATGGCTTAAATAACTTAATAATATTAATGGGAATAAAAAGAGTCCCTCACTCCTTCATCTTGTGACTGCTGTCCCTTTATGTTCTTCCAGTCAACAGGAAGTATGTGAGTGAGAATTTCCCTTTTCTCTCTATAAGGCCAGGTGCTTGACTTCTTGAATGTGAAGTTGCTGGCAAGGCAATCTCCAAGGTTAATATTACCCAAGTAATCTCCTTTCTCTGTCTAGAAGACTAAGTTCTGGCACCTTACTGCTTAGATTATCTCCCTTTGTCTAACTAGGAGTCAAGGGTCAGCAATGAACTAATATAAAGTTGGGCCATGTAGACAGGCACGCAGAAGTCTAGACAGCTACATTGTGTTTGATGACTTGGATTCAGGAAGACCTCAGGTCAAATCCTACCTCGCACCCAATTCAAATGACTTAATTGCTCTCTGCCTCAGTTTCTTCCCCAGTACGATGAGATAATAGTAGCATCTACCTTAATGGGTTGTTGTGAGGATTAGATGAATAATATATGTGAATTGTCTGCAAATATTAAAATGTTGTTTTATAAACACTATTTAAATGCTTCATTACATAAATGTATTAATTATTATTACATAAAAGCTATTTTCATATTTGTTATTGCTATACCAGCCCTCTGCCTTGTATTTCTACTGGAAATCTTGGCACCACTCTTGTGCTACTTCCATCTCTTGGACCAGGATAGTCTACTCTCAGATTTCTGGCTTCTGACCTAAGTTTAGTCAATGGAATGGAAAAGGCAAATGGCAGCCTGGCTTATATAGGAATGCATGAAGCTTCCATATGCTTCTGCCCTAAAGTGACCATTAACTCTTGGGGTGAGAATCCAACTCCCTACTCTCATCTATTGTACTCCCAAAGAAAGGCAGAAAAGAAAAAGACAAGAAGATACCAAAATTTAGTAGGTTTGTATGTTCAGCATAAAGGGGAGTTCCTCAGAAAAGAGACTTTCCTTCCAAGAGGCTGAGCCAACTGGTTCATCTTGTGCACATCCCCATTCACTAAGACCCATCTCCTCGCTTTGCCAAGGGGCATGTCCCAACCAACCAATTTATCTTAGAACAGCTTCAGTCCCTCAGATTTAATCACAACAGTTAGTAGCTGCAAAGGTGCCAAGTAGGACAATTCTAATCTCTCTTCCAGTCATGTCTTCATTTCTCTCCAGGCTGTACTCTTGACTCACCAATGACTTTCTCTATCACGTCCCCAGGGACTTTCATCCCTACTCTTCAATAGCCCTCATGTGCTGTTGTCGCCTTTAAAATATAAACTCTTTGAGAGCAGGGATTGTCTTTCTTTCAGCTTGTGTTTTTATATCCAGTTCATGGCACGTTGCCTGCTGTACAGTAAACAGATGTTAACTTGACATGCTTTCCACACAACAGCCCATGTAATAATTAAACACTTGCATTATATCCTTCCTTAATCTTCTCTCCAGGATTAATTAACCCAGATCCTCCAAATGATCATCAAATAGTATTGTCTGAAGCTCACTTACCTGGATGCCTTCCTTTGGACCCATCCCTTATTGTCAAAGAAAGTCCTTCCCATAACACAACACCCAGAATCAAACCTGTTCTTCAGATCTTCCTAGGGCAGAAGTCAAAGTATTGTTCTTAGTGACTGCTCTTTGGCTTGAATCAGCTGATGGGACTTTAGACGATATTGGGTAAATGAGGCAGGGGACACATGGCCGCTAGGCACTGATTTGATACTGTCCATCTATGTTTCTTTACAAACAAAATGCATGCTCTTTGAAAGTGCTCTACAGGAACAATGTGAAACATAGGTATTGGCCCAGTTGCTTGTATCATCAATAGTGGTCTGGTGAATGCCAACCAACTATCAATCGGTAGGAGTGTTAAGCATCCACTATTTGGCCAGCACTATGTTTGATGCTTACATAGAGAGGCAAAAATGATTTCATTTCTGCATCTGCATGTCACTGGTCCAAAGGAGAATACATCCTAACAGGGAAGCAACAGGTACACATATAAGCACATACATGCTGTACACCATATAAATACAAGGCAATTTCATTGGAGGTGGGGAGAGTCATACACAGCTAGAGGGATCAAGGAAGGTCTCATGGAGAAAGGGGCACTAGCTGAGCTTTGAAGGAAGCTAGGAATTTTAAGATGATAAAGGAAGCTCAGAACCCAGAATGTGAGATCTGGAAGGGCTCCTAGAACACAGAATGTCAGAGCTGGGAGGAACTTTAGAAAACAGAATGTCAGAGTTGAGAGGGCCCATAGAACATACAAGGTCAGAGCTAGAGAAGACCTCAGAACACAAAAATTCAGAGCTCAGAGGGATTTCAAAATGTGAAATGGCAGAACTAGAAAGCACTATGGAGATCACGTAGCCCCACCCTATCTTCTTACAGGTGAGGAAACTGAGGCCTAGAGGCAGAAGTGATCATCTTTAAAGATCATCAGTAACATGATATATTTATGGCAATGAGTTATTTTACACAGGCTAAAGGATCTCTGGAGAATCAACTCTACCTGAAGAAGGAAGGAGGGGAAATGCAATTTGTCGGGATTTAGTGAATCCTCTCCAAGTTCTTTTTTTTTTTAATCTTTATTTTTATTTTTTTGTGGGTGGAGTTCGGCAAGATTCCAGAATATGCTGTGCCAAGCATTGTTTTTCCTTTTAAAACTCATGTGTAAAGGAAATTTAATCCATCTGTTCCTGATTTCATTTACACTTAATTCATCAAAATATTCTTTTGTAAGAGTCAATTGAAATCCAAGAGGTCTTACAAACTATTTTCCTTTGAACCAGGAAACTGATCTTGCCAGCTCTGTGCACATCTTAAATTTGGAAAGGTCTAATTCCTATTCCAAACTTAGAACCCAGGAAGTTCAGATAGGTTAAAAACAAAACAAACTCTAGTCTAGCATAACTAAATCCAGGACCTGTCACAACTAGAGAAGAGAGACATTCATGTCATGGCCCTTCTATCATCCTCCCAGCCCTCTTCATTCAAATGAAATCAGGTAACAATGAGATGGAGAGTGGGAGAGTGGAGAGAGGACTTTATCTGGAGTTGGGGAACTGGGTCTGAATCTTGGCAATCAATTGACCAATATTTATGATGTTCCTAGGGCCTGGCACCATGTTGGACAGTGGAAGAGTCCATATTCTATTTGGTGAGTACAACAAGCACAGATAAGCAAACACAGGATTTTTAAAAAATGCAGAGTAGTTTGGGGAGGAGGGCATTAACAATTGGAGAAATCAGAAGAGGCTTCTTAGAAGAGGTGGAATTAGATTTGAACCTTGAAGGGAACTGGAAGTTCCAAGGAATTGAAGGCAAAAAAGACCAATTCAAGTATGGAGGCAGGAAACGGGATAGTGGTTACAGACAGGTAAATGTTTAACAACTGATTCTCAGGAAAAAATGGGTGGCACATTTGTGGGCTTAATCTTCATAATCCACATTTTCTCCAACATTTTCTTTAGTCTAAACAGCTAATAAAGCAATCAATCAAGACCTGATTTTTAGTTTGTAGATTTCCACAGTGTAAGTGCTCACCCTGAAAATTGAACAACCATCTCCTGTGAGCTGTTAGAGATGCCTCCAGAACACCCCTGTAACTGGGAACAGCAAATTGACCGATTTGGGTAGAGTGTTCAATGTATGAGAAAGAACCATGTGTAACTGATTTGGAAAAGGAGGCTAGAGTCAGTCTAGGAAGGACCTTAAAGGTCAACAAGAGGTGTCTGTATTCGGGGTAAAGTCGATGGGGAGCCATTGTAGATAAAGAATCATCCACTTCACAAGGTTGTTGTGAGGACAGAGCTTTAGAAACCATAAAATGTCACAGAAATGGAAGTTCTACAAGTCAGGATTGGTGAAAAAGTCCTCTGGCTTCTATTGAAATCACAGACTAAAAGAACTGGAAAGGACCTCTGAGGGCATCTAGACCAACAACTATCCAAAATACTGCCCCTCCCTATGCAATAATATAATAAGAGCCACCACTTCTTTAGGATTTTAAAGTTTGCAAAGTGTTCTATACTCACTGAGATAAATACATGTGTATAGGGAAGAGCATTGAGTTTATCCCCATTTTACAGATGAGGAAACTGAAGATGAGAAAGGGTGACTTGTAACATACAATTAGCATGGCTAAAGCAGGACTATAGCACAGATATTCCTTAGTCCTGCCTTCTGTCCACTGTGCCACCTATCTGCCAACATCCCCAACACGTGGTCATCTAGCGTCTGCCTGAAGATCTCTAGGGATGGCTGGGAATTCTTCATTTCCTGAGGCAACCCATTTGGATTTTGGTCAGCTCTAATTGTTAGGAAGTTTTACATTATTTGGAGCCAAAATCTACTTCCCTGTATTTTCCACCCATTGGAGTCAAGTCAAGTCAACAGGCATTTATTAAGTTCTCACTATGTGCCAGGCACTGTGCTAAATGCTGGACCTAGCCAAGCCAAGAGAGTCCAACTCCTTTTCTGCATGACCAGTAAGGCAAGCTAGCCAAATCTTCCCATTGCTGAGGAAAAACTGCACGGACTTCCCCTTTTCTATTCTTCATAATCAAGGTACTGCTCCTTTGATAGGAGAATGGTTTCCTTGCTAGCAAGGACAGATTTGATAGCTCAGACTAAAGACCAGTGTCAGTCTTTGCTTGAAATGAAAGTGGACCCCTTTCCCGCACAGGTTTGTTTATTTATTTTAATAACCATTCCTCTCCTTAAGATTCTTCTGATTTTGATTCAACATTCCAGGCTGGGTAGAGCAGAAAGAAATGATTGAAGGGGCAGTCTAGCCAAGAGGAAATGGCTAGAACATCAATTCAATTCAATTCAACAGCAGCAAATTCTAAAACATAACTAGGATTTGTATAGGACTTTAAGGTTTTCCAAAGGGAACTATGTTATCTCACTTGATTCACATAACACTGTGAGGCAGGTGCTGTTATTATTGTCCCTGTTTTATAGATGAGGATACTGAAGCTAAGAGAAGTTAAGTAATTTGTCCAGGATCACACAGCTAATAAGTATCTGAGGCAAGATTTGAACTCAGGTCTTCCTGACTCCAAGTCTAGAGGTCTATCCACTATGCTACCTAGCTGCCTTGGTTCATGCAACTAGTGTCAGATCCTGATCTTGAAGCCAGGCCTTCAAGGAATCACAGAGATAGGTACGTATGTGTGTATGTGTGTTTGTTTTCCTATGCATATGCTGTGCTCTCAGTAGAAGGTAAGCTCTTTGAAGAAAGGGACTTTTTTCTTATTTTTCATCTTTATGTTCCTACGGTCCACCTAGCACAGGCCATGGTGGACATTTTTAGTGTTTGTTGAATCAAACTGAATTAAATGATGTGTTTTATGAATAGTAAGACGAGATTGAGATAAAATTAAAATGTGAGCATCCCTGTTCCTTCTTAGCATCATCCGCCTTCCTCAGCACCACAGCCATTGGTCTGGCAGGGATACCCCTTAAAGTTTCAACAGAGCCCTCTTGTTCACAGAATCTGTCTTTGCCAGCATCCTCATTGACAAGAATATGTCATGTCAGAAGATGGATAGTGTTTCTTCCCATAAGTCCTCAACTTTGGTGCCAGACATCCCACTGGGAATTTTTTTTCTTTTCTTTCTTTCTTTTCTATTTTTAGTAAATAGATTAGTATATTTTTCCACTTGATGGATTGTATACATACTCTGTCTGACCATGGGCAAAGCCTTTCTCATATTCCCTAGAGACAGCCTTGTAGTTCTATAGGTGGGTGGTTCAAATGAAAGAGCTGGAAAGAAACAGAATCCATCTCATCTGACCTCATTCATTTTTAGCACTTAACTGAGCATCTACAAACTTCTTTTATTGTTACAAAGCTCTTTTTCTGAAGTTGGTCCAAATTTTTTTTGAGGACTGATTTGCAGAGATTTTGTCATAAATGTAGGCATCTAAGAAGTGCTTATTCTGTAGTTTCTTCAGGTCCTAAGAGTGCAGAAAGTTAATAAGATACTTTTCTGCCCTTAGGGAGCTTAAAATTTAGTTGTAGTTTTAAATTATATAGTTAATGTAACATCTTCTTTGAGCTCATTCCCACAATTCCCACTAGAGCTGGTGGCCCAGAGGGCAAGTGATTTCCACTCTCAAGATTTAATGAATAACTCTAAGGAAATGAGTTTCTAATACTTTCATTCACAAGCCCCTACTGGTGAGCTTCCCACAACAATCAAGCAGTAGATTTAATTAATTTTTATTAAAGGTATTTACTGAGATAGCACAGTAAGAATAGTTGGTATAAAACATTCACCTCAAGACTTGGGGCATACGCTGTCACAGATATACAGAGATCTGTGAGAAGAATAGTTTCAAGCTTAGAATAAAATGGAAGTGATACATACATAAGGTATGCACTGGGTTATATGGGTAATTTACAATTCCTGATGCTTTATGATATGGATATCCTTTCTTGAATACACGTGGCAATTTTCTCTGGCGCAATGGATCATGTTCCTTGAAGCTGCCTTCTTTCTTGGGTGATGCTTTTTACAGATCTATTTGTCCTTTACTCTTGGCCAAATTCACTCTCAGAGGGAGAGAGAGTGACAGAGAGAGAAATAAAAATAGACGTAGAGAGACGAAGACAGAGACAGCGACAGATACAATGACAGAGTAACTAAAACAGTTACAAAGTAATGAAAACAGGACCTTTATCCTTCCCTCAAGAGGAAGTCCTTTAGAATGGGAAACCGTAATTCCCAAACTTGGAATATCCCACCACGGGACTAGTTCACCACTTCATTGGCTCACTGCTAAAATTCTTCTAGCTAGTTAAATTCTTTAGAATCATGGCTAGCTCATCAGCTGTGGTCTTCTTGACCCAATCAAAGAGATTGAAACTTAATAAATAAATCACAGAGTAGATTCTATCTTGTTTATATAGTTTAAAATTTTTTATTATGGCTTTAAACTGGTTATTTTGAGATGGTGGGAACTGGTATATAAGTTTCTCCCTTATTTATAACCTAATTTCTTCTTAAAATGCATTTAGTTAAATGGTTTTTTAATTTAGCTAATTAAAATATATTTTAATTTAGTTAAAACATGCTTTTCAGTTGTAGAGATGTTGAAGAGCTGAATGTGACATATAATCATATGATTTAGAGCTAGATAGAACTTAATATCATTCAATCAACAAACATTTATTAAGTGTTTTCTATGTGCCAGCAATTGATCTCAGTACTGGGGATATAAAGAAAAATAAAAATACAAAAGCAGCTCCTGCCCTCAAGGATCTTACATCCTAACAAGGGATATAACATGTAAATAACTAGTGCAGACAAGATCCAGACAGAGTATAATAAAGCTACCCTTAGAGGGGAAGGCTCAAGCATAGGGGTCCACGGAAAGGTCAACTGTAGAAGGTTGTATTTGAGCTTTTATCTTGAAGGAAGCTAGGAATGTCAAAAATGGGGATGAGAAGGAAGAGCATTCCAGTTATGTGGGACAGCCAGTTCAAAAGCAGAACAGGAGATGAACTGCTGTGTTTAAGGAATGTAAAGTAAACTAGTATCACTGAATTGCAGAGCATGTGGAGAGCAATAAATGAGAGGAGACGAGAAAGATAGAAAGGGAACAGGTTTGTAAAGAGCCTTAAATGCCAAAATATTTGATCATGGAAACAATAGGGACTCAGTGAAGTTTACTGATTGGGGAGGGAGTTGTGCATAACATAGTCAGACCTGTAACTTGTGGAAACCACTTGGGCACTTCCACAGAGGATGGATGAGAGTGGAGAGAGAATTGCAACAGAGAGAACAATTAGGGGGCTATTTCAATAGAATAGGTGAGAGGAAATGAGTGACTAATCTAGAATGTGGTTGTGTGCGTAGAAAGAAGGAGAGGCATAGAAAAGAGAGTCCTTTAGCTGTATGAAAGATATTATAAAGGTAGAAACAGTACAATACGATAATTGATTGGATACATGGAGAGAGAAAAAAGAAGTCAAGGAAGATGCTAAGGTCATCAACCTGGGAGCCTGGGAGATCAGGAGGGTTTTTAACAGTAACAGAGATATTAGAAAGCAGGAAGAGTTTGGGGAAAATAAGTTTTATTTCATATTCAAAACAAAACTCACTTAGCTTTAGAAGCCTACACAACTTCCAATTGTAAATGTTTGATAAGCCACTGGAGATGTGGACCTGAAGCTCAGAAGGGAGATTAAGTCTGAACATGTAGATCTGGGAAACATCTGCATAGAAATAACTTAAGTAATAGGAGCTGATGAAATCATGTGAGATAGTACAGAAAGAAAAGGCAGCCAGGTGGTTCAGTGGATAGAGTGCTTGACTTGGAGTCAGGAAGACTAATCTTCTTGAGTTCAAATCTGGTCTCAGACATTTACTAGCTGTGGGACCCTGGGCAAGTCACTTAACCTCGATTGCCTCAGTTTCCTCATCTGTAAAATGAGCTGGAGAAGGAAACAGCAAACCACTCCAGTAACTTTGCCAAGAAAACCCCAAATGGGGTCATAAAAAGTTGGACGTGACTGAACAACAAGAAGAAAATAGAAAAGACACAAAGGTCCAGAACAAACGCTTGGCGCATACTCATGAGTAATCATCAAAATTGATAAATTGGATAAAAATTGAACAAAAGGATGTGAAGAACTCAGGTAAGAGGAAAACCAAAAGCAGATTCACGAAAACCCAGAGGAGAAGGTATTCAGTAGGAGAAGGTAATCAAAAAAGACAGAGAGGTAGGTCCAGAATGATGAGGATTGAGGAAAAAAATTGAATCTGGCAATTAAGAGATCACTGGTAATTTTGTAGAGATGTTTCAGTTGAATGATGAGATTTGGAAGCCGGATTGAGAAAGTTTAAAAGAACAGAGAAAGTGGAGCATGGAGTTTAACCAACATTTTCAAAGAATTCAGTAGAGGATGAAATGGAATGAGATATAAGATGATAACTATTAGGAGGAAATACTGAAGTGCAGATTATTTTGAGGATAGAGGACACATCAAGAAAAGAGCAAATAGAAAGGAAAAAGTTTAAAGATTGGAGGGACCATGATGATGATTCTGGGGACAATTTACTGGAGAAGACAGAAGGGATGGGATCAATGGTGCTTATAGAGGGTTGACCTTGCCAAGGAAAAAGTCCACCATGTTATCAGAGGCTAGAATGGTGGAAGATACCATGGAGGGTGATGTTAAAAGGATATGAGATGAGGAGGAGAGGAGAAGAGGGAACTCTTAGCAGATGGCCTTAATTTCTACAATGAAATATAAGATGAAGTCTTCAGATGAGTGCATGAGAAAGATGTTCCGGGAGAGATTTGAAAGATGAAATCTGGATGGAAATGCTACTGTGGTGAGGGGAATGGAGATTCAACTAGAAGAGAATTGGGCTGCTGTCCTGAGAGCACCATTCATATTAGATAATGTGAATTTGTAGTGGGCTTGATCAACTCTATATTGTGACTTCCTCTAGCTCTAGGACTAGGGTTTGGCAAAATATGACCAGCAGCAGGACAAGGGGGAAAGAGATTTGAGAACAGAGTGTTGTATAAAGTTAAACTGATTCACCAATGGGTAGTGATTGAGAAGGGAGTAGAATATAAAAAGTACTGGGTTAATACCTGGGAAAATACTGAGGGTTGGGAGGATTGGTGGTTCTAGTGAAGATTAAAGAATAGGGTTAGGGGTTCATGAAGCATATAAAAAGATGGAAAGATAAAATCTCATGATCAAATAAAGAAATTTAGGAAGAAAGAGAAGAAACATGCATTTATTAAACATCTACCATGTGCCAGGTTCAATCACAAGTGCTCTACATGTATCCATATGTATATGTAAAATTTCTTTTGATCTTCACGGTTACCCCAGTGGGTAGAAATTATTATTAACCTCATTTTACACATGAGAAACTGAAGCAGCCAAAGACTGAGTGACTTGCCTAGAAGCTACAGCTAGGATGTGTCAGAGATTAGATTGGAATTCAGGTCTCCCTGACTCGGTTCAGAGTTGTATCCACTGTGCCACTTATAGAAATGGAATATTTGTGAGTGATGGCAAGATGAAAGGCAAAATTGTTTCTGCATATTGAGAGGTGGAATAGAGGATTAGGTCCCAAGAGTAGGGAAGATTGAGAACCTGGGAAGTGAGTGTATGTGGGGAAACAGTCACATGTCCTGAATGCCCCTGACATGAAGGCAGGAGTTGGAATGGAGAGAAAGATAACAAGCCAGCCACTGCAGTCATTGAAAGGAAGGAGAATGTCCTGGGAGAGGGAGAGGAGGATACCACATATTCCCAGATAAATAATATATATAAAATAATATGAGTCAGCATGGCATGGTGGAGAGAGGACTAGGCTTCAGGAGATCCTGTCTCTGAGACACACCAGCTGGGTAACCATGGGGGAGTCACTTCAAATGGCCAAGGTCATGTTACATAACTAAAATTGGTGGAGTTGCTAGTCTGCACCGGTGGAGATAGTGTGTACATTGAGAGTTCTCCAAGCTGATGCAATCACAAGTCTGAACTGCCACCAAAAAGTCCAGCAAAATTAATCAATAAAAAATAATTTCAAGAAGGAGAGAGTATAGGGTGATGTATTTTTGTGTGCACATGTTGGGGTGGGGAAGAGAGATATCAGTCAGTTGATCAGTCAACAAGCCTTTAGTTTACTCAGACTTCTAAGAACAAAGGCACTGGAGATTTTCTCCTACTGTACCTCCTAAGCCCCAACCAGTACTCTGCCAAATGATTACCAGGAAGCATTCATTAGCTTTTAGGAAGGTTATTTATTTTCTAAGCAAGTACAGCAAGGATATTTGTTACAGAAATATCTTCTACCAATGTGCTGTCAATTAATTATCAGGCAGTATTAATTAGCTTTTGGGAAAGTTAATTCCTAAGCAGGTTATACCAAGGATAGTTATTACGAAAACATCTTCTACAGCTGTGTTGCCAATTGACTATCAGGTGACATTAATTAGCTTTTAGGAAAGTTATTTCCTAAGCAGGGATAGCAAGGATATTTTTTTACAGAAATATCTTTCTCTCCAAATCAGAAAGATGTGACTGAAAGATGTGAGCTGGTCATGCAGAAAGCAAGGGATAATGGACAGATACTGGCATGCACGCTATACCAATTCACCTAGCAGAAGGCTCCTAGCGCATTAGATGTTCCTCTACTTTTATCAGGGACAAGGACAAGGATGAAGGCAATGTGATTCAGAGATTAGAGAGTTCACCTCAGGGTCTATAAGACCTTGACCCTTATTGGCTGTGTGACACTGGGAAAGACATCTGTATTCTCTGTGTCCTAAACCTCTCTAAGACTATAAATCAAAGAACAAGTGGAGAGATGCTTTGGTAAACAGAACTTCCATACCAGGTAATCTCCTACACCGATGAAACCACAGGCCTAGACTTTTTTTAATGAACAAGGTTAGATAGGAAGGCATGGATGAGGTCATTTGCACCATGAGAACATTGAAAAGGATATACGATAGTGGAACATGCCCCAGACTAAAAATTTCTCTGTGTTAGGTGCTCCTCTGGCAGTCTGGGAAACCCTATGAACCCCTTTCTCAGAATCATGTTTTCAATGCATAAAATAAAATACATAAGATTACAAAGGAAATCAGTTATAAGGAAATAGTTATGAAAATATGAAAATTTCCAAATTCATGGACTTCCTGAAATCTATCCACAGACCCCAGGGTAAGAACCTAGATAATCTCCAAGGTGTTTTTCAGTTCTATAGTTGTAATTAGCTGCAGACATTCTGCAATCTGATCAAATGTCTCTTAAATGCCACCCAGTTGGCAGTTTTTGTGAGTGGGTGTGTGTTTTCCTGTCTGTCTCTGTGTACTGCTGGGACAATGGTACCAGGCAGCTTGGGCTGGTGGCACTTCTCACTATTCAGGCAGGTTGCAAAGGTTCCATAGGTCATATTGAAGACAAAGAGAAAAAAATCCATTTTCAGGGGGTCTTACTGAGACCTTAGCTGTCAGAAGAGTGAACAGGACTGATGGCTTGGTTCACTCCAGTTGAGTCAAAGGGCAATCAAATGACTGGTCAGGTGGTAGACTGATGGAATGATAAACAGAGTGTTTGATGGAAGGCACTTTACACTGAGAAGAAAAATAGGTAGGGCTCAGAGGGCATGTGTCTTTGTCTGGCATTCCAGGGTTGGGAATTGAGTCTTCCTGGTTGGGAAAGAAGTGCCACTTGTTTTCATTACGCATTTTACTTAATTTTTGTGTCCTAGACAGATTTACTCTACGTAAGATAGAATTTTAGAATTCCAGAGTAGAAATACGCCATCTAGTCCAATTTACAGGGAAGCTAGGTGACTCAGTGGATAGAGCACCAGGCTTGGAGTCAGGAAGACTCATCCTCTTCATTTCAAACATGGTCTCACACACTTACTATCTGTGTGACCCTGGGAAAGTCACTTTACCCTATTTGCCTCAGTTTCCTCATCTGTAAAATAAAGCTGGAGAAGGAAATGGCAAACTACTCTAGCACTTTTGCCAAGAAAACTCCAAATGGGGTTACAAAGAACTGGACATGACTGAAACACCTGAACAACAATAACAAAAACCAACTTATATCTGGAAAGTGAAGCCCTCAATAGCATGGTTGACAAGTGGTGTTTGAACACCTTCAGCGACAGGAAACTCATTACTGATAGGGGAAAGAGTATTGAATTTGGACTTTGGAGCCCTATGACTGAATTCTGCCTCTGAGTCTTATATGCTCTGTCACTTTGAATAAGTCACCTCTCTTTGCCTCAGTTTCCTCATTTGCAAAATGAGGGAGGTTATATTAGGTCTAAGGTCCCTTTCTAATTTTGCCACTTTGGGTAGAGTAGAGTCAGGAAAACTTGAGTTCAAAGGCAGCCTCAGACATTTACCATCTGTATGACCTTGGGTAAGTCACTTAACTTTTGTCTGCCTCAGTTCCTTCCACTGTAAAATGGGAATAATAACAGCAGCCATCTCCCAGGGTGGTTGTGATGATCAAATGAGATAATATTTGTAAAGTGATTAGCAAAGTGTCTGGCACATAGTAGATACAATATAAATGTTAGCGATGATGATGATTTTAGGGTCTCCTGAGGTGAACTGTTCCATTGTTGGACAACTTTGATTGGACAACTTCTTCCTTCAGTTCTTAGCACAGAGCCTAGCATAGAGTAAGCACTAAGTAGATACTTGATAGATTAATAGATTTTATACTTTTTATTGGAAAATGGGGGAGAGGTGTGGATAATCAAGCCCCCTGTGCTAAGCTGATGAAATCCTCGCAAGGAAGAGGCTTGGTGTGATGACAAGTCATGGAAAGGCTCTTCTCCATGATTTGGATATGCCCAGATATCCTGGTTCCAATATGCTAACCAGAGTGAAAACGAATGTTTTGGTTGGTTGTGTAGCTGGAACTGGGAGGAGAGAACAGAGAGCATTCAAAAATCAGTCACAGCCAAAGCAAGTCTTCTGTTGTTCTTTTCCTCCCTGGTGGGATTTGAGGAGAGAGATATATTGTAAGCCTCTGGGTGAGGAGAGGCAATGGTCCTCCCCCTCTGAAATGGACAGGTAACCTATGAATACAAGCCTCTGTTCTGTGCGTCACTGTAGTTGTCCTTTCCTGTTTAGGTGAATTAGTATGAAAGATAGCTATGTCCTTGTGAGCTTTAATTATAAATGCTGGAAAAGACATGGGAAAATTAGAACACTAAAGCATTGTTGGTGGAGTTGTGAACTGATCCAACCATTCTGGAAAGTAATTTAGAATTATGCCCAAAGGGCTATAAAAATGTGCATACTCTTTGATCCAGCAATACCACTACTAGATCTATATCCCAAAGAGATCATAAAAATGGGAAAAGGATCCACATGTACAAAAGTATTTATAGCAGCTCTTTTTGTGCTGGCCAAGAATTGGGAATTGAGGGGATGTCCATCAATTGGGGAATGGCTGAACAAGTTGTGGTATGTGAATGTAATGGAGTACAATTGTGCTATAAGAAATGACGAGCAGGTGGACTTCAGGAAAATCTGGAAAGACTTGTATGAACTGATGCTGAGTGAAGTGTGCAGAACCAGAAGAACACTGTGCACAGTAACAGCCACATTTTTCAATGACTAACTTTGATAGACTTAGTTCTTCTCAACAATGCAAGGATCTAAGACAATTCCAAAAGACTCATGATGGAAAATGCTGTCTACATCCAGAGAAAGAAATATGGAGTCTGAATGCAGGTCAAAGCATACTATTTGTTCTCTATTTTTTTTTTATTTTTTTCTTTTCATGGTATGTATGACTAATGTGGAAACATGGTTAATAAGAATGTATATGTAGAGTCTCTGTTGGATTGCAGGTCATCTTGGTGAAGGGGGAGGGGAGGGAGGCAAAGAAAATATAAAACTTATGGAAGTGAATGTTGAAAACAAAAAAAAATTATAAAAAAGAATAAAAAGAAAGAATAACAAATCAGAAGAGATTCATGCTAGGTTTTGCAGCAAGTCTGCTCAAGGTGATACAGGAAAAAAAAACATGCCCCTCTCTTCCAGGTATTGATGGGAAATGTTTATACTTCTGTTCTTGTCAAATCTTCTCAGTAAAATACTTCTGTAAATGTGAATTGATGTTAATTGATTAAATAAAGTTAACTAATTAAGTAATTAGTAATTAATCACTAGTAGTGATTAATCACTATAAGCAGAACACACAAGAAATCGAGTTCAAGGCAATTAGCAGTAAAAAAATGAATTAGCCCCATCCAGTGATATTCTGGTAAATGTTTAACAACTGGAATTCAGAAAGAAATGTACATATGATATACTTTGAAGTTTATTCTGCATTATTAACATTTTCTCATGTCTAGACAATCGATGAAACAATAAATCAAGCCTTCATTTGGAGCATTTGCTAATTTCCAAAGTGTAAATGCTCACACTGAAAATTTAACAATCATCTGTCTTGAGCTGGTACAAGCTAGCTCCAGGTACTCTACCTTTTTGGGGGTACCCTAGAACTCTAACAGGAAAATGTCAGCCTACTTCTGAAAAACTGTCACTGTATGTATGAGTTGAAAAAGTATGACCTATTATCTCGTGGATGTGGGTGCTTTTTTCATTGGTACAAATTATACTTCACCCATGGCTTTATAGCTTCTTTGTCTTCCTATAAATTCTACATGGGGCAGTGAGGTGGTACAGTGGATAGAGCACCAGTGCAGCAGTCAGGAGGACCTGAGTTCAAATCTCACCTCAGACACTTGATACTCATTAACTGTATGACTTTGGGCAAGTCACTTAACCCCAATTGCTTCATCCTGGGTCATCTCCCGTCACCCTGATGAATATCTGATCACTGGATGCAGATGGCTCTGGAGCAGAAGTGAGGCTGGTGACCTGCACAGCCCTCCTTCACTCAAAACAAAGTCAAGTACAAGCCATGTCATCATTTCTCTGATGGCATGGTCTTCTTCTGCAATGATGATGAACACACACAAATTCTACATAGTGGGTCCACCAGATATCCTTGGGACCTTCCTCTAAATATCTTGACTTTGTATGGATATGGACAGAGCTCTCAAGATGTCCACTGATTTTTCTTCACTCTTGCTCCATGACCATCCTTTTCCTTTTCCTGTAGGATCCTTTGTTTTGCTTCTTCTGATGATTCTTTTTTTCGGGTTACATATGAAAGACTGCTTGTGGCCACCATGTACCTATCTTTTAATTATTATTATTACTATTTTGTTGTTATTATTGATAGTAATATCTAGATCACACAGTGTCTTAAGGTTTGCAAAAAATTTTATAACCATTATCTCAGTTGATCCCCCCAACAATACGGTGAGATAGGTGTTATAATTGTCCCCATTTTACAGATGAGAAAACTGAAGTTGTGACCTGCCCAGGATCACTCACCCAATTGCTAAGACAGAATTTGAACTTGGGTCCTCCCAGTTCCAACTCTATCACTCTAGCCATCATGCTATTTAGCTGCTTTTTGTTGGATCCACAGTTTTAATTCATCAGGCACTACAGTACTTATTCCAGTGCTCATGGACATTCTGTAACAACATTAATCTTAAAACTATAGGGTTCAAGTTCCATCTCTGACATATACTGTGTGACTCTGGAGAAATCACTTATCCTCTTACTGCTCTAGGTCACTCATGTAAGTTACAGAGAAGGTGAAATCTGCACTGGTAGAGGGAGGTGCTTCATATGGGAGCTCCATATAAAAATGAAATCACAAGTCTGATTCCAAACCTTCAGATACTTCCTGGGGTTATTGTGATAAGAATGTTTTGCCAGCACAAAAGCATTCAATGAATGTGAATTCAGAAGTCACTGTTCCTTAGAGCTGGAAGCAGCCTATGGAATTATGTAATCCAGTTCACTTCAAGAAGCATTTATTAAGTACCTATTATAGAGAAGACACTACACTAGGCATTGGGGATACAAAAATAAAAATGAAAGAATTCCTGCTTTCAAAAACTTCATTTTTACTGGGAAGGGGGACAACACACTTGCAGATTTATAAATGCAAAATATATACAAAATAAATGCAAGGGATTTTTTTAGAAGATGAGGAAGAGTGTAAAAATATGGCCAGCCAATGGTCATATTGTGGATGTGACTTTATAGATTTCTGAGCCAATATTCTATGACAGATGAAGAAACCTAGAGAGTGACTTGCCCAAGTTCATGAAAGGAATCAATGGATTTGAACCATATTTTGTCTCTCTTTTTCTTCTTTATCCTCCTCCTTTTTCTTCTTCTTTTTCTTCTTCTTCTTCTTCTTCTTCTTCTTCTTCTTCTTCTTCTGCTGCTGCTGCTGCTGCTTCTTCTGCTTCTCCTTCTTCTCCTCCTTCTTCCTCCTCCTCTTTCTTCTTCTTCTTCATCATCACCATCATCATCATCATCACCATCATCATCATCATCACCATTTCTTTACAACTTAGGTCAGGTTTGGCATTTCCAGAGAGATTTTTCTTCCTTGAGAACAAACAAATCCCAGCTCAACACAATACAAGCCTTTTCAGGCATCAGGAACTGGAAAGAATAGAGGAGGAAATGAGGGTTCATTTGTTGCTCCAACCAGAGGATGAGGGGCAGTCATTCTCAGGACAGGAACCTCACTGCTAAAAAAGACTGGGTTAGTTTCAATGGGTGTGTTTGGGAAAAGCAATGGAGGAACAAAGGCACCAATGTGAACTGCCTTGCTCTCTTCTCCTTCTACCCCTTGCACATTTCTATAAGGCAGTTGATACCAACATCATATATTGTGGGGAATAAATTTGTGATTCACTGACCAGAAGCTTCAAATAACCAGTATACAATTGATTTTTAAAATAAATACCAAATATACATATGTGTATGTGTTCACTTATTTCTCCATTTCCAAGGAGTCAATACATCTCCAGAATGACAATCATATTGGATAGAATCCTGGGCTTATTATCAAGAGGGCTTGGGTGTGGATCTTGCCTCTGATGGTTTCTAGCTGTGTGACCATGGGCAAATCACTTAACTTCCCATTGCCTCAGTTTCTCCCTCTGTCAAATGGGGATAGGACTACCTACAATTTTTATAGTGCCATCTAAATGTCAATTGTTATTTTTATTCAGTCGAGCTCATTTTCAGGCCCATCTTCATACCTAATTCTGCAGGGTAAGAATGGTGTTAAGGATGCTGCATGACCATTTTTAATGCAGGGCTTTCAGGGGTCATCACAGAAGACAACAGGTACTCGATAAACTAGGCTCACATAGGGAGGAAGTGTAGTATAGTGGGAAGAGCATTAAGGCCTGACACTGGTAATTACTTGTTTAGTTGATTTTAGGTAAGTCACCAAAACCTCCCTGATCCTCAGTTTTTCAATTTGCCAAATGAGGAAAATAACAGTTGCATTGCCTACCTGAAGGGGTTAGTGTGGGAAAAGCATAGTAGACTGATGATAATGATGATGATGATGGTGATGATGATGATGGTGATGATGATGATGATGACGATGATGATGATTCTAGCATTCATGTAACACTTTAAAGCCTGCAAAGCACATCACAGATATTATTTTATTCTCAAAACAACCCTGGATGTCAGGTGCTGTGATTACCCCTAATGTACAAATAAGGAAACTGAAACACAGAGCAGTTAAAGAGACTTGACTATTGTCACACAACAAATAAGTGGGAGAAAACAGATTTGAACTCAGGTCTTCTTGACTCCAAGTCCTGCACTTTGTCTACTTCTCTTCTCCCCTCCCCCATCAGCTGCTCTGATCAATTTAGATTTACAAAAATTGTTCACAAGAATTTAAATAAGTTTTCTTGAGAAACTGTCGAGGAAACAGCTGAGAAAGGCAGGGAAGCAGTTCTGCCCGGGGCAACAAGATGTAGGGATATCTTACAACATCACTTCTCATAAATAAATGGAGCTTCAGTTCCAGAAAACCTGATTCTCCAGGTAGGGTTACCAAAATGAAAACACTTACAAAATGACCATAACATTACACATTGACAATAATAACTAGCTTCTGTGACAAAATATTGCCTAGTTGACAACCTCAATTAAGTGGTGCATCTGGACTAAATCTGCAGAAAGAAAAATTGATTGTGAGAGACAAGTGTGGTATTATATGTAGAGGGCTTACCCTTTGAATCAGGAAGAAATTCATGGATTCAATCATTCTACTTCTATCACTTGCCAGTGGTGGAATCATGGGCAGATAACTTAAACTTTCAGTGTCCCAAGCACCTTTCTTTTAAAAAAAATGAATTTTATAGACACCTTTTGATTTTATATCATCTACATTTTCTACCATATTCTTATTCCCCCTTTCTTGTTCTCTTAGTTTCTGTCTCTGTTGTCTCTGTCTTTCTCTCTCTGTTCCGCTGACTACTAGTAACTTCCCCATAAGATTACTTTCTATCTATTCTACATGTATCTTGTATATATCTATTTATCTACACATTGTCTCCCCCCATTAGAACAGAAACTCCCTGAGGACAAGGACTATTTCTGCTTTTCCTTTGAAACCCTAGCACCCAGCACAGTGCCTGACATATAAATAAAGGCTTACCAAATGCTTCTTGATCAGTAGATCAATCCTGTCTATGATCTCCAATTTATTTGGTGCCACCTTTGCACTGTAGAAACAACTATGCTGCACACAGACTCTTTATCTGTTCCTTTGTCAGTGTCTTCTACATGTTTATTATGTCTTCTCTTTTTAGAAGAACATTAGGACCTGTAAGGTGAGAGGCAATAATTTCTCTTTCCTTTGGGGTAGGGTGAAAAGAGCACCCACTCTGGAGTCAGTGGTTGTTGTTATTGTTCAGCCACTTTTCAGTTGTGTCTGACATTGGTAAAGATCCTGGAGTAGTTTGCCATTTCCTCCTCTACTGGATCAAGGCAAATAGCAGTTAAGTGACTTGGTCAGAGTCACCTATTTAGTAAGTGTATGAGGAGAGATTTGAACTCAGGTCTTCCTGACTCCAGCCCCAGTGCTCTATTCACTGTGCTATCTAGTCACCATCTAGGGTCAGAGGACTCCATAAAAAAATTCATTAAAAAATAAAGTTTCTTGGTACACAGAAAATTTAAGCAATTTTTTAATGATTCCATAGCTAGTATGATCTACACAATGGTAGAGGTAGAATTTTAAATCCATGGCTTTCTTCCTGACCCCAAGGTCAGTCCTCTATCCACCATTCAACCATGCAGAGCTCATATCCTACTTCTGATACTTGTTACCTGCATGACCTTGGGCCAACCTCTTAACATCCTTATGCCTCAGTTTCCTCATCTGTAAAATGGAGAAGTACAACTAGATCGCCCCAGAGATTCCTTTGAACTTTGGATCTGTGCTGTCCTGTGTCCAGTCCTTTATACTAGATCCTCACCTCATTCATTATTTAAAGCCTTGGATGTAATTCTCTCCCACATTTCACACCCGGATCTCACTTTTTCTCACTGTGGCAGCTTTGCTCTCATTCTAGATTCTATTTTCCATCCCAGTTCAGTGTTCACTGAACACTCATTCAGAAGATTAGGTTCTCAAGGAAACCTATCTGTTTCATTCTTTTCACAGTTTTTAATCTTTCTTCTTTTGAGGGTTTATAAGTGGTATATAAAGCCTAACCTTGTAGGTGAGGGAGGGGGGAGGGGAGATACAAGCATTCATTTAACATTTACTATTTGCTAGACACCATGCTAAGCACTTTTCAAATATCTCATTTGATTCTCACAACAACCCTGGAACAATCCCCATTTTATAGTTGAGAGAACCGAGAAAGAGGTTAAGCTACTTGTCCAGAGACACACAGCTAACAAGTGTCTGAAGCAGTACTGGAATTCAAGTCTTCCTATTTTCAGGCCTGGTACTTTATCCACTGTGCAACCTACAGGGTTTAGAACTAGGAGAGAGCTTGAAGGCTAAGAAGACCAAACTTGTCCTTTTACTGGTAATGGAACTGAAGCCAACATCTGTGGATGATTTGTATAAGGTTAAGCAGGTGGAAGGAAGTTGGGAAGGGAGGAAAGAGGGGGAGAAAGAGGAAGGAAAGAAGAGGGAAGAAAGGAAGGAGGGAGAGGGGGAGGGAGAAAAGGAAGGAAGGAAGGAAGGAAGGAAGGAAGGAAGGAAGGAAGGAAGGAAGGAAGGAAGGAAGGAAGGAAGGAAGGAAGGAAGGGAGGGAGGGAGGGAGGAAAGGAGGGAGGAAGGAAGGTAGGTAGGTGAGTGGGAGGGAAGGAAAGAAGCAAGGGAGGGAGAGAAGAAGGAAAGGAGTGAGGGAAAGAAGGAAGGAAGGAAGAAAAGAAGCATTTGTTAAGTACTTACTATACGCCAAGCACAGTGCGAAGCACTTTAGAAATATTATCTCATTTAACCCTCACAGCTACTCTGAGGTAGGTAAGCAACAGATGCACAATTTGAACCCCGGTCCTCTGCTTCCAAATCTCATGCTCTCTCCACTGTGTAACCTTACCCTTTAATCTGCTTAATTGAATCTCTGAAAACCTGACACATATTATCTAGCCCTCACTTGAGGTGTGCCAATTATACCCATATGTACCATTTTATTTTCTCCTCCACAAAAGCACCACCTGAAAGAGATAGCAGGAGGAAAACTTACAGGAGTATCACAGCCAAGTTTCAAAACTCCCAGGTAAAGGAGAAAACTATTGGAAGCAAGAAGAAAAAAAAAATTAATTATCATGGAGCTACAATAAGGATTATACAAGACCTAGCAGCTACTACACTGAAGGATTGTAGATCTTAGTATATACTATATTTCATAGAGCAAAAAAACTGAGGTTATGAACAGGGTAACTTATCCAGCAAAGTTAAATATAATCCTGAATGAAAAAAGAACACTTAACAAACTGAAAAATTTTCAGGTTTTGTGACAATATCCCCAAAACTTAAAGAAAAATTCAAACATATAACATCCAGGAGAAATATAAGGTAAATATTAAGGACAAATTATAAGGGACTCAATAAGGTCGAATTGTTTACTTCATATATGTGAAAATATTAACGCTATTCATGATTGTCATTATTTGGGTAGTTTGAAAGAAAGACTTGGGCTGAGCTGAGTATGAAAAATAAAACTCTATAGGGGGAGATAACAAGGAGTAATTATCTCATACAAATAAGGCATAAAAGGAAAACTGATACAGAAGAAGCTAATGAGGGGAGAGGGTAATGCTGGAACCTTACTTTCACTGGGAACTGGTTAAAGAGCGAAAAACACATATATCAAGAAGGGCATAAAAATCTCCTAAATTCAGAAAGAAGTAAGAGGCAAGGGGATACTTGTGTTTGTCCGTTGCCAAAGAAGACTGTGCCATCAGAGAAATGATGACATGACTTGCACTTGACTTTGTTTAGAGTGAGGGAGGGCTGTGCAGGTCACCAGCCTCACTTCTGCTCCAGAGCCATCTGAATCCAGTGACCTGATGTTCCTCAGGATGACTGGAGATGACCCAGGATGAGGCAATTGGGGTTAAGTGACTTGCCCAAGGTTACACAGCTAGTGAGTATCAAGTGTCTGAGGTGAGATTTGAACTCAGGTCCTCCTGACTCCTGCACTGGTGCTATGTCCACAGCACCATCTAGCTGCCCTGGACAAGGGGTAAGGTGTGAGGAAAGAATAAAGAAGGGACTTTAAGAGGGGTTGGCAGGAGGACAAGGTAGTGGGTAGAAGTAACACAGAGGAGTGAGGAGAGATGGGGTAAATAGATTGAGAAGGATAGTGAGGAAAAATAGGAAGGAAGAAAAACACAATAAGTAATTGTAGCTTAGAATGTGAACAGGATGAATTTACCCATAAAATGGAAATGGATAGCAGATTTAAAAATTTTAATTCAATAATATATTGCTTTCAGGAAACATTATAAAAATAAGAGACAGACAAAAGGATTCAAATAAAAACAGTAGAATTTATTATGTAAAAAAGCGGGGATAGTAATCATGATCTCAGACAAAGTTAAGGTTAAAATAAATTTAATCAAAAGTTAAAAAAATAGAAAAACTACATCATGTATCAGTAATATTATTCAATACTGTTTTCAACCATTTAAAACAGCTAGACTGTAAAAATACCTGAGCACATATTTGCCAAAACAGACACCGGAACAATATGAACATAAACATAAAACACTTTTTATACAAATAAACTCAGGTCCAAATAATTGAAGTCATATTTGTTGTTCATGGGTAGACAAAGCCAATATAATTTTTAAAATGACAATTTTATTTAACCAATTTATTCAATGTCATCCCAATTAAATTACTAAAAATTATTCACTCAGAAAAAAAAAGCAGCAAAGTTCATTTGAAAGATCAAAAGGTCAGGAACTTCAAAGAAATCAGGAAAAAATGATGCAAAGGAAGCCGATTCACCAGCACCAGATCTTAAATTATATCATAAGAAAGAGTATTGCTGAAGTGTAGAAGGATAGCTTCAATTATTTTAAATTAAAATATTCTTGTATAAATAAAACCTGTGTATTCAAGAATAAAAGGAATGCAGATGTTGGGGAAAAAACCTTTCATAGACCATCTCTCAAATATAATGTGATTGGGTTGGAATATTGCTACAGTGTAGGAAATGATAAGTTGTTTTACTTAGAAAAACATGGAAAGACCTGAAGCTATGGAGGAAGATGCTATCCACCTTCAGAGAAGCAACAGGTGAAAATTAGCATAGTACGTTCTAACATATATGTATGTGAGTGTATATGTGTATATATGTGTGTGTTTATAGATATCTATGCATATATAAATATGTAAATTTGTGTATATATCTGTGTGTGTATATATATGTGTACGTATGTGCATGTGTATGTATATGTGTGTGTATACATGGTTAATTGTAGCCTTCTTTAGAGTGGTGAGGAGAGGGAGAGAGAAAATAAAGTAAAAAGTGCATAGCAGAGAAGAAAAGAAAACCAACAAGGAAGCAAAATTAGGCAACTTTGAAAATGATGCATAGTATTTATTATGTAGGTTTTTTTGAAATGGAAATTTATTGTTTTATATTGAATCCTCTCTGGTGGTCTGCTTTGTTTATGGCAATGTTTTTTTTTTCCTTTTCTCATTTTATATTTAAGTATTTTCTGGAGAGTCCTCAAAGTCCAAAATCCCATCGTAGAATTAGAGGAGTTTTTCAGGTCTCTTCTAGATTAAAATTCACAATTTAGAGCAAAAAGTTTTCAAGAGTAAACTCATCAGATATCATAGATTAGATCATATAATCATATTATATCATATAGTCATTATATGCATTTAAATTATATGCATTTAAACACTATTATGTGTTAGCTATTATTATTATTAATAGCTGGCAACTATACAGGTTTTAAGGTTTGCAAAACTGTTGAATTACAAAAGGAAGCTAATTATATTAAAATACAATTTTCACAAAAGTTTAAACCAAATTTATGAACTCTAGGTTAAGAGCTCTGATTCTAGGCTAATCCTATCATTTTCAAGATGAGAGAACCAGAGATCACAGAAAGAAATTGGATTCACCCAAGGTAACTATCAATAGCAAAGGACAAGGTTCAATATCAGTTCCACTAATCAGGTTCTTTCCCCTCCATCAGCAGATGAGCAGTGGGAGGTGCGAGATTTGAATTTGTCTTCTCCAGATACTCTGCGCTCATTTGGTTAGTCCTCACAGCTTCCATAAAGATGGAATAAGGGAAAACAGTACTTCCCGGAGAGTCCTCAAAGCCCAAAATCCCATTGCAGAATTAGAAGAGTTTTCAGGTGTCTTCTAGATTAAAATCCACAATTTAGAGTTGAAAATTTTCAAGAGTAAACACATCAGATATCATAGATTAAGAACTGAAGTGGACCCCAGAGGCCAGTGAGTTCATCTCTTGAATTTTCTAGGCATGAGGGCAAAACTTGATGTGTAGTGCTTAGGACACTGGACTTGTCATAAGAAAGACCAGTATAATGAGGAAAGACTCAATAAACTTCTGGCCTTAACCTATGCTCTTAGAGCATCAAACCTCGCTTTTAGAATTCACTTGCCCAGCTTAGACACAAAAGTCAGTTCTCCAAGAGTATTCATGAACATGGGCCACAAGGAAAGGTTATAGATTCAGGAATGATTTTTTCTTTTTAGCATCTGAGATGACAGAAATAATCATCAACAATATTGCAATACTGCAAAATCTCATTAACGGGTAATTAGTGTCACCATCATTTAGGCTACACCATAGGTTAGCCCACATCCTCTGTGACACACTGGTGACTTCCCTCATTGAAAAGCCCACAAAGTTGTGTTATCCCGGTTGCCTAATACCAGCATTAAGTACTGTTTTAAGAGCCTTTTATTTCATTAACCTTTAGTGGGGATAGTGGTGGTAGTCTAAACAGAAGACAAATTTCATAGATTTTCCACCCTTATAAGATGGAAATTATTCAAATCATCCATCTCTTCAAAATGCATGAGATCACAGATTTTGATGGAATTAAAAGCTATAAATTCCCTCTCCCCGAGAGAAGGATGGCCTCTTATTGTACACATCCTTTTATTACTGAGATTTTACACCTTTACAGTATCCTACTGTTTCTTGCTTTCATTTCTTCCCCAATATCTATCCGAAACAGCACGCCTCAGGATATGTAGGCAGATATATTCCTAATATCAAGTTTAAATGTCTTTTAGAAGATCCTTTCTGTTTGAGGCCAGCAAAACAAAGCTTTATTCAATAAGACTCAATTTGACTTATCTAATTTAAACATTTGCTGTGATCAGCGACCATTTGGTACTTGTTTGGTTGTGGGATTCAGTCTAATTTCTTGGGGATTATTTTTCTTGGGGCACGGATGGGAGGTTTCCCTTTCTCCCCATCCATTCATGGAGATGGGGAAGAGAAGGTGGGGGTGGATAGGGGGACGGGGCTGTGAAATGTAAAGTCATAAAGCTCTTAACAGAGGGCTGCTTTTGTGATGTTTATATTCACTATTGCTCAGGTCTCTTTGTTGAGAGTCAGAAGATATCATTTTTTAAAAGGTTTCTCTTAGACAGATAATTACAAGGAAAAGCCAATTTAAAAAGCATGTCATCACAGTGTACGGATGGAGTTTTATGTGTTGTAAAGTAATCCTAAGGACCAGATATCCCTCAAAACTTTTCCCTTGGTTTTTATAATAATTGTACAGACCAAGTGGATGACTATTAACATTTTAGACTCTCAAGGCGAAGGGAGAATTATAAATTTGTAACATCAGTACACTTTTTAAATAAGCAGCACTAATTCCCGTTGTTAGTGGGAATGATTACTGTTCATTATTTTTCTTTTTAAAACAATGAAGCACCCAAACTAAAATCTAGATAGTATTTTGCTGTGGAAAATATGCTTTAAACGAGAAAATGGTGATTTTTAAGGATACTGATTTTATCCCTCCTTCTGCTTATTGCAAAAGCATTAATATCCATATACACACTGAACTCCCTTGTCTCTCTCCCAAACAGTTCCTGGGAACCTCCTGAAAAATCATAGAAGGAAAATGAATCTGGCCTCTTATCTTTCCCAGATCCTATGAAAGAGTCAGCTCATAGACTTCTGTTGCTGGGAATAAATATCTCTCTCTCTCTCTCTCTCTCTCTCTCTCTCTCTCTCTCTCTCTCTCTCTCTCTCTCTCTCTCTCTCTCTCTCTCTCTCATGAAAGATGGATTTATTAGTGTAGGGCCAGGCCCCGGGTTAAGTTATTCTCCTTTCCATGCGGAGATGAGTTGTGATCCCTGCATAGGCCGGCTCAGCCTAGCCTGGCTCAGCTTGCCTGTCATATGTTGGGACCTAGAGTGTTTACAATTTCTTTGATTTACGCCTTCCAGGTGTTCATTTGGAAAACATCTCAGCATTAGGTTTATACATTTTTACAATATATTCATGGCATTGGCAATCTTCATATTTATAACATTTGATATGCCAAGACGACTTTAAATAAATTGCTGGTCAAATACACCCCCCTCCTTTTCTTAAGTTGCGGTTTTGTTGTAGGGTATTTGATTGATTTCATTTGCAAAAGTCCCTAGTGCACACAAGAGAAAGGAGGAAATTAACTATTAAAAGAATTGCCAGAAAGCTCATCTTTCAAACTAATTCATTTTTGTTCACCCTTTTTCTCCAATATTTTCAGTTGCTGTCTGTGTCAGCTTTAAGAACAAATGTCTGTCAGCATACTGGGACAGTATTTGCAAAATTTAATTGTATTCATCAAAGTGATTTCCCAGGTTCTTACACTCAATCTGAAATGAATGTTGATTTGAGAATTTCCCACCACCCACACAGCTGGCTATGTATGGTACCTTGGATCCTGATGTTTTAAAAGATGCCACACTTCTCAGGGTTTGAAAATAGGATTGTTTTCATTTATCTTTTCTTTTACTTAGATATTTTGTTGTCAATTAATTTCTACCATTTGTTAAGGGTCTCTGGGATGCAAGGATGGAACTACTCTACAAAACAGGCGCTGAGTTGAGTTGGTTTTTTTTTTAATTTTGCTTATTGCCTAGAATTCACTGAGTCAATTTTTTTCATTTCCTTTTTGGGGCCTCAGTTTCCACAATTATAAAGGAGAGGGTTGGATTAACTTGGCTCAAAGGGCCCAGCCAGCTCTAAAGCTTCTCTGTCTATTCCATGGAAAGGGGTTTCTTAATTAGCTGAGTATACAATTTCACTTCTTCATTCCTGTTGAGCAGCCCAGTATAAAACTCCATGCAGTCCAGTATAAAAGCCAATGCATATTAAACCATGTATTATTTGGGAGAATTTTTGTATAGAATAAAGAGACTTTAACAATTTAAAAACTATTATTTCCTCCCTCCTCCCCAAACATAAATCATCGTAATCTTAATATCATAGATTAAGATCTGGAAAGGATCTTAGAGGTCATCTATCCACAGCTTCCTTGTTTTACAGAAGATGCAAGTGAGTCTAAGAGATGACAGTGAGATCACAGGTGGTAGTAAGTGTACAGCAGAGCTGGGATTCCAAACCCAGGTGCCCTGATTCCCAATCCAGGAGCTTTATATATCCCCTTCTCATTCTAAGGCTGTTTCTTCTAGCACTATTCCATGATCTGTCTAGACAGACTACCAGATTCTGACAAAGGACTTACTTCCAAAATTCACTTTGAGGAAGTTGGTATTGTGGGCTGCTAGTGGCTTTTTTCCTCCCAAGTCCCAGGGAAAAGCACTTTCTCCCCTTCTTTGCCCACAAATGTCAGCATAAATAATTTGAGGGACCAACCCTCAGAATGCAAAAATTTTGAAAAAACTAGATCTACTTTTATTAAGCCATAGGATGATTTTATGTTAAATTTCCCTAATATTTTCTCTAAAAACAATCCTCTTGACTATTCAGTAAATTAATTTTTTTTCTGAAGCCTCTCTATTATTAAAATAAAAAATTCTTTCTAACCTTATAAAGAATAGTGCAATCCTCCCCAGTATAGGCACATTTGCTAATTTGACATTTGAAACAGGAACACTGTCTCATTAATAATTAATTTTGTTTGTTTTTTTCATATGAGCCATAGGGATACATGATGACTTTTCTTTTTATTGCTACCTTTTTAGAGGATTCTTTTTAAAAAGTAAATTTTTTAAAAGACAGTGATATACAAATTGCTTGTCTTCTCAATGAGCAAAGTGGAGAGGGAGGGAGAGAATTTGGAAATCAGTTTTAAAAACAAATATTGAGAATTGTTTTTGCATGTAATTGAAGAAAAGTAAAATACTATAAAAAGACAACTATATTAAGAAATTTCTTGTTTCTGGATACTGATCATGAAGAAAATTCTTATTATATTATCTCCATAGATAATATGAAAAAGAAATAAATATTTTCAAATGCAAAAAATTTAAAAGCCCTCTTATTTCTGAACACAAGGACTCACCCTTTCCAGGTGTTGGAGAAAATGATTCTTTTTAGCTTGCCATCAGTTCATTGATAAACGGTGAGAGAGAGAAAAATGGTAGAAATTAGCCTGTCAATGCAAAAGAAGGTCCTCGTTTCTCACAGCCAATAAAGACAAAATAGAATGAATTCAATGTGTGTTGATGCAGAAATAGAATTTCACAAACCATAAAGAGCTATGCAAAAGTATTTTAAAGTTATGATTTATAACAGCCATAATAATTAGAATCTTATCACAATGCCTACAGAAACGCCTTGGCGGGCACAGATTTAGACGTCTCTCTGTGTCAATGAAACACACTTAATAGAATTTAATTCCCAAGCTCTTTGATGACTGGAGAGCTGCTGACAACACCGCTTAGCCGAATTCGATTGATTTATCCTAATGCTGCTTTAGTCTATTTCATAGAAACAGGTGACTTGGAAAAAGACAGCTTTGTGTGGTTAGTAGTTTTGTTTTTTTATTTTAAGTAATGCAATAGATAAAAATTAATGTCATTTTTGAAGAGCTGAAATCTAAAAAGGTAAGAAAGAATTGGCCAGGGACCGACTGTGAAATGGCTAAGCAGATTAGTAGCCTTACTTTTTAACATGTAAACATCTGAAACCCGTTTCCTGTTTTAAAAAAAAAAGAGTCTAGGTGGATGACCTCAGGCAGTTTTTTTTGATTAACAAATGTGAATTGTACCTCTTGGTAGAAAGGGGAGAAAAGAGCCCATGCTTGGTGGTCTTTCTACAGTCTGTATATGGGAGAGAGAGGGGAAAAAAATACAAAAAATAAACTTTACCTTCTCACTTTCAGGGTGGGCAATACCATTTCTATACCGAGGTCCCCGGTTCTGGGAAGTGTTAAGGCTGTCACCGCAGACAATCCCCACCGTGTGGGCTTCCATAGGGTCCGAAGGAAAACAATCTCTGCATTCCCAGTCCCTTCGAGTCCCTATCTGGGCGGCAGATTCAGACAGCGCAGGTTCATGCCGCTACTGTCAGATTGGACAGGACGGCGCTAATTTAAACCAGGGCCTGCCCCAGCCAGGCTCCGCAGACCGGGGAAAAGCCGGACAAATTGGCGGCTTTCAAAGGCTTGTCTACGCTTTCCCGGTTTCAAAGGACCTTAGGCGAGAGGCACCAGCTGCGGCGTGTTCGGCAGAAAAGAGCTGAACACTTCTGGCAGATTCTGACAAAATACATTTTATAGGGGTGTGGGTTAAAATGTGATATTGGAAGTGAACTTTCCAATCTAGTGCTTTTAATGATAATAGTACTGGGTCCTTTAAGATGTCCGTGTCTTTCTTTCATTTAGGAGCATTTTAGTTACATAACAATTGCTAATAATATCAAACACCTTATAAGGCAAAGGGTCCGCCTAAAATCGATCAGATCATTCTGATTTTTACTTTTGGAAGAGAAAGTTGGCATTTGGGTCCATACGTGTGATCTCAGATAGGTCATATCTCTTTAAACTTCCCTCTCCTTATTTCAAAAAATCTGAGTATTTTGGAAACTGTGAGGTCCTATCCTGCTTTGAATCCTGAGATATTCTTGGTTTGGGTCTCAAGCTATTAAGATTTTTAGAAGAATAGTAATCACTGGGTCATCAATTCAATGCTGGAAGGAGTCTCTCAGTTCATCCTTTTCCACCTCCTTGTTTTATAAAGAAGGAAACTACATCCCAGAGAAATGTAATGGCCCACCTCACTTGAACGGGAATTTTAAAATATTAATATTTTATTTTACATGATGTTTAAGGTAACTGAAATGCAATTATTTCTAAAACACTTTGGGGAAAAAGTTGAGATTTTGCTATTATTGAATTTTCAAAAGAAAACAAATGTAAATATATAATTTTAAGTAAAAACATAATTAAGCTGTGGAACAATGTGCAAGTGACTTAAACTTTCAGTATCCCTAGATACTCTATAATAGACTCTGAATTGCAGGTCCAATTTACATTGGTAGAAGTTGTTTCCTCTCTGTAAGTTCCCTATATTAATGAAATCATAGACAGGTCCAGACCAAAAATTCCTATCACTCTGTATGTATGTATGTATGTATGTATGTATGTATGTATGTATCTATCTATCTATCTATCTATCTATCTATCTATCTATCTATCTATCTATCTATCATCTTTCTATCTATCTATCTATATATCTAATCTATCATATTATCTGTCTACCATCTCTATTTGTCTATCATCTCTATCTATGTATCTCTATCCATTGTCTATGTCATCTATCCATCTTTCATCTGTCTATCCATCATTTATGTATCTATCATCTATGTATCTATCTGTCTTCAAAGTGTCAAAATAATAATAGCTGGCATTTTATTTTCATCATGCCATTTGATTTTCAGAAAAGCCCTTGTTACATTAACAACACTTGAAGATGTTAGATTAAGATCCTCATCTGTAAAATCAAGATATGTTATATTAAGTTGCTAATGTGACATATCCCCATTTTGTGGATGAGGATATGGAGCCTGAGAGAGGAAAAAAGATATGGCTCAACTCTACCATCCCAGTGAACAGACATTTTTTACCATCAATATTTCATTTTTCACAGATATGCTCTTCTTGGGATAACTGTTCCCCGCTCCCCCATAAGCTTGTATGGGAACATTTTATTTGTTTATTTTTTTCTTCTACTTTTCTTCACCTTCTTGGCCAACATTTGCAATGACAGGTTAATGAGCAAACTCCCTGATGGACAATGGCAGAGAACTGTCTTCCCAGCCCCCTCTTTTCTCTAAGTGCTGGTGTGTTTGCCTTCTCCCACTGTGAAATCGGAGCTCCCTCAGAGAATACAAAGGCAACAGCTACCAGTGCCCTGACCACTGCTACTCAGAGCTAATTAGGATGCCATGAACCTATTGATTTAGACTTGGCCTTGACTTAAGTCGAAGGCTGTTCCCACCTCAAAGCTACTGAGAATAAGTAGGTTATAAGAGGATGTTATAATGTGACTGAGAAGGGTGGGGAAGGGACATTCAAACTTGGGATGTAAAGCTTTCCATGTAGGAACTCCTTCCATCAATGCAAATAAAAAATTTGTCTGTAACTTTTAGTCACAGGGAGTTACCTGGGGGCCCAGAAAAGTCTAGTTACCCAAGGCCCTACAGACAGTATATCTCAGAAGCAGGATGGGAACCCAGGCTTCCTTGACTCTACAGGCTAGGATGGTGTTGTTCTTGGAGCCAAGAAGTTGTAGGTTGAAGTCCTACGTTTGATACATACTAGTTCTGTGGTCATGGGAAAATTACTTACCCTCTAAGGTCTCAGACGGTCTTTAATACAGATGATAAAGCAGGCATTTTTAACCTAGGGTCATTGCACCTTAAAAAATATACTTATTTTACAGCTGTATATCAATATAATTTACTTCCTTTTTAATTTAATTTTATTAAATGCATATAAAAATATTGTTCTGAAAAGGCAATCATAAGCTTCACTAGACTGCCAAAGGGTACAGGCAGCTATGGGCTGACCAAGGTTTAACAACCAGCTCTCCATGGGAAGAGGGGAGAGGCACGTATGCAGGACACACTTTCAAGTTTAATCACCATTAACATCCTCTGCACTACTTTTAAAAGTCTAGACAATTAACAAAACAATAAATCTAGCCTTGATTTGTAGAGGAAAATATCCAAAATATAAATGCTCACACTGAAAATTTAACCATCAGTTTCCGTCAAGCAGTCCAAGATTACTCCAGCATACTCCTGAGTCCTAACCTTTCATATCTCAGGTAAGGACATTGAAACCCAGAGAGGTTTTATTGTTGTTTTGGTTTTTCCCTAAGGATGCACCAGTAATCAGCAGTAAATCCCTAGATTTGTACCCTCACTTGCTGACAAGCATCATTTTGCTTGTACTCCCCTGCCTCTCTATATAAGTGATTTGCAAACCTGTAAGTGCTAAATAAAGGTGAATGTTTAAATACAGTTTCAGGGTGGAAGGAGCCCTAGAGATCATCAAATCCAAAACTCTCTTGTATGGGAGGAAGCTGAAGTCTAGAGAAGTAATTTGCCTTTCCCAAGGCTATAAAGTTGGCTTATGGGGGCTGGAGTTCTAGATCCCAGACCTGTATTTTCTAGTCCAGTCAGTATCTCTCTCTCTACATTTTGCAACGTAGGGCTAGAACCTCCCCTCCCAGTCAGAGAGACTGGTCCTTCATGCAAACTGATCTTCTAGATCAGGGATATCCAAAATGGAAGGGAAGATCAACTGGAGGGCAATATTGTGACTCCAGGGACGTCTCATCAGATCAACAATCACATCCCCTCCCTCCCTGTGATATCTAATTGTTGGCTTGTCTCCAAGTCTCTTTGCCCAATATAATTCAATATTCAACTACCATCCCAACTCTGCCACCTCCCATCAATGACCTCCTCAGGCTTCAATGAACTCCTGTTCACCAGTTAGGCTTAGGGTTCTAACTTAACCATGATATGGTAGAACATGGATAACTAGCCCTTGGGTGAATATTGGTTTGTATTTCAGGATGTGATAAAGAGCCTGGACTGTCTTCTTGCAACCAAATTGCTGAGCAGTGACCTGCAGTTCCATGTGGTTGAAAGGTTCTTCCCCAACTCCCTCCTCCCCACAACCATGTTCTACCACAGTGGAACCAAATTCAGATAGAATCCAGGGACCACTAAAAAGTACATAAGAATTTACACAGGCTACATATAGATTCAGAAAGTCACATATTCACATTATCTATGTGCTATTGAATTTTTACTTATTCTGTTAAGTATTTCCAAAATACATTTAAACTGGTCCTGCTTGTACTGTGGTCATCTCCTCTACAGCATTAAAGTGTTGAGATTTTCATGAGAGTCAGATAACGGGAGGTAAAGGAAGTGTATGTCAAAAGATCTGAGTTTAAGTCCCAGCTTGAACACTTTCTATCTATGTGACCACTGTCCAGTCACTCCCTGGTGTCTTCATCAGCAAAATGAGACATCATTGATTTAAAGCAGGAAGAGAAGTAGGAGTATATCTAGTCCAGTTCCATTTTACAGACAAGGAAACCGAGGCCCAGAAGAGTGGGTCCATCACAAAAGTCCATTACGTCATTAAATCCTATGGTAAATCGCAACATTAAAACTTATTCACTACGTGAATTTCCTTAGAGAAACCACTTTAAACTCTCTGGGCCTCAGTTTCCTCATCTGTAAAATAGGGATATCGCCCACACACAATTTAGCTCAGATGATTGTTGTGAGGATCAAATATATTAAGGAAGAAGAAGGTGACAGTTAGGTGGCACAGTGGATAGAATACTGTGTCTGGAGTGAGAAAGATCTGAGTTCAAATCCAAACTCAGATACTAACTAGCTGTGCCATCCTAAGTAGATAATCTGTTAAAGTGCCTTGTAAACTTTAAGATACTGTATAAATTCTAGCTATAATTGTTGTTATCATCACCAATATTATTATTATTATTATTATCTATCCAATGCTATGGAAATATGGGCTATTATTTTACTTTTCAGCTCAAACTATGTTCCATAAAGTTGTTTTTAAAATCAATGCATCCATTTGAGATAAAGATGTTGCTGTATCTTGTGCACTCTATTAACTCTATTAGCTATGTATGCCACTGTGCCTATCAACAGGATTAATCACTTTCCCAGCCTGGGCAGGGAAAAAGCCAAGCACATTCTCTAAAATGTTCTTTTAACTGACTCTAAAGGATTGGGTGGTTTGCTAGCAGCCACATGGACTCTTCCATTTGTGGTCTCACTATCATAATTTAGAACTGGGTGGAATCATAGTCATTCTCTCTTATACAACCACAAAATTTCAGAATCTGTAGGGACTTTGGAGAGCATCTAGTCCAACCTGTAACTAAACAAGAATCCAATCTATCACACCCTCAACAAATTTTCCTCTTTGAAGACCTCCTGTAAGGGATGACTTACTATTTCCCAAAGCAGCCTGTTCCACTTTTGGACAGCTCCAATAGTTTAGAAGTTTATCCTTTACATTGAGTCAAAATCTGCCTCTTCCTTCACCTTCCACTCATTGCTCCTGTCTTCAGGTAGAAGCACTCTAATTAAACTGTGGGTACAGACTGAGTCAGAGGCAAGTGTAAATTTTCATGGGCAACCTGCTGTTTTTGCAGGACGAGGGATCATAAGGTGAAGATCATAGGGTCACAGATTTAGAGCTAGAAGGGGCCATATGGAAATGGCTCCCTTTCATTTTAAATATAAGGAAACTGAGAATGAGATTAAATGACTTGCCCAGGGTCACACTGCTAGTAAGATTTAGAAGCAATATTTGAAACTCAAGTCTTCCTGACTCTAAGATACTATGTAAGATGTTTAGATCCTATTCTAAGATGCTCTGCCATTGTGTTATCCACTGTGCCACCTAGCTGGCATGAGAGAATGGTGCAGATATAATTTTAAATAAAGTTTATTTCAGGTCACAATGACTCAATTTTTGAAACATGCTTAGCAGAAGGCATGTATGAACTTTTCACCTGTGTATATTCTTGAGGCATCCAGGAGGAATAGTGCCTAGAGTGTTGAACTTATGTCAGGAGAAACCTGAGATCAAATCCTCCTCAGACACCAAGTTGTTGCAAGTCACTTGACTTCTGCCTGCCTGAGTTTTCCTATCTATAAAATGGGGATAATACTAATACCTCTCTCATAGAGTTGTTATGAGGATCAAATGAGATAGTATATGGAAAGCACTTTATAAACCTTTAAATGTCATGTAAATATTAGTTCTTATCAATATAGGGCTAGTTTTCAAACTTTGATTTAATTTTATGAAGTATTAACAAACATGTGTATCTTTCTGTTAGGGGTCAGGGGTGGGGTTATGAATAACACAATAAAAAATCCATGCCATCAGTGACTTCACTAGAGACCGCACTTTTCCCACCTATCCAATCTGTTTTGTCACAAGTAATGAGAAACTGGGAGCCACTGGTGTTTGGACCAGGATACAGCATGGAGAGCATCCCTGGTCCTGATTCAGAAAAAGGTCCTCATGGTCAAACTTCCCCTACTGCCTATAACTTTTTGGTTAATGGAATCCCCAGACTGATACATGAACTATGGAATGATGCAGTGCAAACTGTTTCCCTTGAAGTCAAATCTTAAAGAAACAAATAAAACAAGCATTTCCATAACACAGTACAATAAAAAAGATGAAGGCACATGAAACTGCAAACCTACTATGCACAACTTGCTATTCTTTTCAAATATACAACAAAATTATCATGTAATTAAGTCAAATCTATTATTACTGAAATATGACTGCCAGCTCCCTCATATTACAAAAGAGGAAACTGTGTTCCCAACAGGAAAAAG